>NC_088415.1:67306913-67606913 GCF_034236695.1 Oncorhynchus nerka
ATTATCACTTTCTCTGCATTAAATAATGAGGATGTGGTAAAGAAGTCGTACCCTTTCTTCTCTCTCTGTCTGACAGGAGCTCCGATCATTAGCTGGTGCTGGTGGACGCTTAAGAGGTGGATTTTTGGACCAATAGAGAGTTCTCGTTCAATTTTCCCTGTAGTTGCCTCGAAAGTGAGGTGCAGTGGCATCTATAGTATGTCAGAAAATGGCTAGAAAAGAACGACAAAATTGAATATGAAAGATATAGCCTATATTTTCAATGTGAAAGATCAGCCAGGTCACCCGTGATACAAGTCCGTATTCGACGTCCATCCACGTCTGAAGAAGTCAGCCAATTGGGGCAACAATGAGCGCTCTTACCTTCATGGTTGCAAGTTCGAATCCAAAGATATTTTTTGATATTTTGGTTTTAAGCCTATCCCAAAGCTTAACCCTTACCTTATCCATTCAGAGTTAATGCCTAAACTTAAGAATTTGGAGTGAAGATGGCACCAGAGGGGATGGCTGCCAGAGGGGATGGCTGCCGGAGGGGACCTTGAAGCCCAGTAATTAGCTGGAGAAGGAAACAGAGATTTTGCTGAAAAAGATCAGGGTGCCTTGGGAGGATCAGGCGGCAAGTTGCTAATCTGCCTTTGCCTTCCTTCCTGCTAGCAAAAAAATGGGACGTACTGAAATCACGTATATCCTACCAACGGGACATTAAAAACTGTAATATCTTATGTATCTTATGAACATACAGCTGGTGGGTGATACACTATCGGCAGGATAGAACAGCAGACTCTGGTAAGACACGGGCTGGGGGCCTATGCATTTATGATGAACAACAGCTGGTGCACGGTATTTAAGGAAATCTCGATTTTTCATGCCTGAGGTAGATAAGCTGTAGACCACACTATCTACCTAGAGAGTTTTCATCTGTATTGCTCGTAGCTGTCTACATACCACCACAGACCGATGCTGGTAGATCAATGAGCTGTATACCACCATAAGCAAACAGGAAAATGCTCAACCAGATGTGGCACTCTTAGTGGCCGGGGACTTTAATGCAGGGAAACTTAAATCAGTTTTACCTAATTTCTATCAGCATGTTAATTGTGCAACCAGAGAGAAAATAATTCTAGACCACCTTTACTCCACACACAGAGATGCATACAAAGCTCTCCATCGCCCTCCTTTTGGCAAATCTGACCATAATTTTATCCGCCTGATTCCTGCTTGCAAGAAACATTTAAGAAGGAAGCACCAGTGAATCGGTCTATAAAAAAGTGGTCAGACCAAGCAGATGCTAAACTACAGAACTGTTTCGCTAGCACAGACTGGAATATGTTCTGGGATTCTTCCCCTGGCACTGAGGAGTATACCACTTCAGTCATTGGCTTTATCAATAAGTGCATTGAGGACGTTGTCCCAACAGTGACTGTACGTACATACCCCAACCAGAGGCCATGGATTACAGGCAACATTCGCACTGAGCTAAAGGGTAGAGCTGCCGCTTGCAAGGAGCGGGACTCTAACCCGGAAGTTTATAAAACTAATCTAGACATTGATGACAATGAGTCCAGTGTATGTGTAAGTACTGTAAGTGTTTGGTCATCACTAGTTGTGTGAACAAACAGCATGGCAAACCAGATGATTTTAATGGCCAAAATGGTGAGATCACTGGTTTCAGAGGCTACATGATTACAACAGCTTTCTGAGTTTTCAGAATGGATTAAAACTGACAGATGATCACCAGGAATGCTGAATTACTAGAAGACTTAATAGAGGACTGTCACGACTTCCGCCGAAGTCGGTCCCTCTCCTTGTTCGGGCGGTGTTCGGCGGTCGACGTCACCGACCTTCTTGCCATCACTGATCCATTTTTCATTCTCCATTGGTTTTGTCTTATCTTCCTTCACACCTGGTTCCAATCCCATCAATTACATGTTGTGTATTTAACTCTCTGTTTCCCATGATGTCCTGGTCGGAGATTGTTTGATTGTATGTTTGTGTATTATTTGTTGGTGCACGACGGGTTTTGTACCATTTTTAAAATTATTTTGTTATTTTGGTTTTGGAGTTTTGTGAAGCACTGATTAAACAACAAAGTTTGATTCTCCTGCGCCTGACTTCCATGCCACCAACACACACCCTTTGCAAGGACAAATATGGATATTTTTCAGAAAAACATGGTAACTCTATGACACTACTTCCTAGTCTACTTGTTGAAGGGTGGAATATTATATCCCCTCATTGGTTGAATCAACATTGTTTACACATTATTTACACCATACATTATCAATGTGAATACCATACTGTAGGTGTCAGAAATAAACCAGTTGAGTTACTAGCTTCCAAGTCAGGAGCACAGTGTCACACCAGAATCACAGACAGAGATAAATCAGTTTCTCAGATTTCCATAGCTTGCTGTGTCCATATCTCTGGGAGTGTGAGCGTGCCAAAATAGGCAGGCTACAGCTGAGCTGGGACTTGGAAAACTGGCACATGGCCACTCACCCCCAACTCATCTTACCCCCCACCGTTCATCCATACTGTTTACCACACAATCACACACCAAACAAGGAAAAAGGGGACTTTTTGCACTGCTGGTGATAAGTTCAGCCCTAGGAACTGTTGTGTTGTCTCTCATCATTATCTTCTCTCTCCACAAAATCATACTCATTAACTATAATCTGCGGACGTCTGTCTATTGACATAAAGATAACATGTTATTTTACAACATACAAGGTTCATGAAGAGGCTGCAATTTTACAATTATGTTATACTGGAGTTGAAAACCTGTGTCATGACCAAAACCACAAACCACAAAAACCAAAACCAAAATCCCAATAAAATATGATCTAAAATAATAATCATCTATAATTTCTATCTAAATAAACTGGACTGAAAGGACCTTATACGCATCACTAAAGTACTTGTTGAGTCTGATGTATAGCCAGGTACCGTATCTAGGTAATTACTTGGATGTGAACCTTCCAACCCCAAGCAGAGATGCACTTCACCTAAATGTAAATGGAATCATGAGGCAGATGACGTAGCATACACGATGGGAGTTCTGTGGCGTTCTGGGAAGCATTTCCACACCACTAAACTGATGGTGAAAGTCAAATATGTGAACTCATTAGTGAAGCAGCATCAACTTGCATTTAGTTGATAATACTGGAGTTTCAAACGATGGGTAGATAAATCTAGAAATCTATAGATTGAACGTTCTAGTGTGTGAATCGGTCAATATGTGGAGAAAAATGCAAACGTTTATTTTTTAAATCTTTTTTAAAATTCAGCACATAAAATACAGCGATGCCAGATGGGCTGTGTATTTCCTTTGCCTGGTCGTAATCTTTTTTTCATTTTCTTAAGTCTCAGGGAGGTTTTAGCTCAGGTTAATGTGTGCTGTTAAATGTAAGGGCTTAGTGGGTTGCGTATAAGTGGATTGTGCCGTGCCGATGTCCAATCTCTGGCTCCAGGGACCTCTCAGACAACATGTCTTATTCGGGAGACGGCCAGATCTGACCACCTGTCAACTTCAAGCCCATTAAAAGCATGGAGAGCGGGGAGAGATGCAGTGAAAATATTGACTTGTATTGTACCCCAGGGAGAAAGAAGAAAGAGAGGAATGCCACAGAAATGGGAGGAGTGTGGAGTGAGACAGGCATGGTGTGAATTTCTAAGGCATTGTTGGTGGGTTTGTCCAACAGACGAGTCCCAGGGAGTGACCTTTGTGGTTCAAACAGTAGCCAGCCATCCCCTCAGAGAGAAAACATTAGCTACTGTTACAGCACCACTCGTTATAGTTTAGTGTGACTTTCAGAACAAACCCCATTAGTAGTCACCCGAAAGTCAATACCCTTGTTGTACAGCCTTTTTTATGTTTCAATTCATTAAAAATAGATGTTTTGCATTTTGATATCTATTACTGTGAGAATGGGTAATCTCTTATAACGAGGACACAGATTTTAGTGTCAAATCTATTCATAGTATCTTCCAATTTTTTGGACCATGACAACCTACTGAAGTGCAACCCATCTCTGCTCTCCCTATACAGAGCATTCAGAAAGTATTCAGACCTCTTCCATTTTTACACATTTTGTTACGTTACAGACTTATTCTAAAATGAGTTCAATTATATTTTGTCATCATCAATCTACACACAATAAACCATAACAACAAAATGAAAACAGCTTTTTTGATTTGTTTGCACATTTATAAAAAAACAAACAAATATAAATATATATTTTGCTATGAGACTCAAAATGTATCTTAGGTGCATCCTGTTTCCATTGATCATCCTTGAAATGTTTCTACAATTTGATTGCAGTCCACGTGGGAAATTCAATTGATTGGACATGATTGGGAAAGGCACACACCTGTCTATATAAGCTCCCACAGTTGACAGTGCATGTCAGAGCAAAAGCCAAGCCATGAAGTCAAAGGAATTGTCCGTAGAGCTCTGAGACAGGATTGTGTCGAGGAACAGATTTGGGGGAGGGTTCCAAAACCTTTCTGCAGCATTGATGGTCCCCAAGAACACAGTGGCCTCCATCATTCTTAAATGGAAGAAGTTTGGAACCACCTAGAACCTAGAAGGGCCTTGGTCAGGGAAGTGACAAAGAACCCAATGGTCACTCCAACAGAGTTCCTCTGTGGAGATGGGACAAACTTCCAGAAGGACAACCATCTCTACAGCACTTCACCAATCAGGCCTTTATGGCAGTGGCCAGATGGAAGCCACTCCTCATGAAAAGGCACATGACAGCCCACTTGGAGTTTGTCAAATGGCACCTAAAGACTCTCAGACCATGAGAAACAAGATTCTCTGGTCTGATGAAACCAAGATTTAACACAAGCATCACGTTTGGAGGAAACCTGGCACCATCCTTACGGTGAACCATGGTGGTGGCAGCATTACGCTGTGGGGATGTTTTTCAGGAGCAGGGACTAGGAGACTAGTCAGCATCGAGGGATAGATGAACAGAGCAAAGTACAGAGAGAACCGTGATGAAAACCTGCTCCAGAGCGAAAGTTAACCATCCAACAGGACAACTACCCTAAGTACACAGCCAAAACAACGCAGGAGTGACTTCGGGACAAGTCTCTGAATGTCCTTGAGTGGCCCAGCCAGAGCCCGGACCTGAACCCGATCGAACATCTCTGGAGAGACCTGAAAATAGCTGTGCAGCAACACTCATCATCCAACCTGACAGAGCTTGAGAAGATCTACAGAGAAGAATGGGAGAAACTCCCCAAATGCAGATGTGCCAAGCTTGTAGCATCATCCCAAAGAAGACTACGCTGTATTCACTGGCTAAGGTGCCTCAACAAAGTAGTGAGTAAAGGGTCTGAATACTTATGGAAATGTATTATTATTTCATAGTATTATTATATATATATTTTTTTATGTATAACCCTTTTTCTAACCAATTTCGTGGTATCCAATGGGTAGTTACTGTCTTGTCTCATCGCTGAAACTCCTGTACAGACTCGGGAGAGGCAAAGGTCGAGAGCCGTGCGTCCTCTGAAACACAACCCAACCAAGCCGTGCTGCTTCTTGACACAGTGCCCACTTAACCCGGAAGCCAGCTGCACCAATTTGTCGGAGGAAACACCGTACACCTGGCGACCGTGTCAGTCTGCTTTTCGCCCGGCCCACCAAAGGAGTAGCTAGTGCACAATGGGACAAGGACATCCCTACCGGCCAAACTCTCCCCTAACCCGGACGACGCTGGGCTAATTGTGCCGGTCACGGCCGGCTGCGACAGAGCTTAGACTCGAACCCAGAATCTCTAGTGGCACATTGCAGTGCCTTGGACCACAGCGCTACTCGGGAGGCCAGTTTTTTAAATGTTTAATACACTGGCAAAAAAGTCTAATAACCTGTTTTTGCTTTGTAATTATGGGGTATTGTGTTTAGATTGATGAGGGGGAAATTAGATTTCATTAATTTTAGAATAAGGCTGTACCGTAGCAATATGTGGAAAACGTCAAGGGGTCTCAATACTTTCCGAATGCACTGTATGACCCCCTTTTCCTTCCCTGATCTTGACGACACAAAATGACCTTTATTACTGACACCATAACATCCCTGCACCGCGTTGGTGACACTATTACAGAGATAAATCTACTTTCAACTGGCTACTGTATCTTCACTCACACACACCCACTTCATTCACACATTCTCCCTCCATCCTCACATTGCCTTTGCAGAATAAGCAGTGATTCAAAAGCACAAAAAGGGCAGCCTGAACTAATTCCTAGACACTCTGAACTTTTAATTAGGACAAGGCACAAAACAACAACAACAACATTAACAATAGAATAGAAAACAATAAAAGGGTAATTATCGTGCAGTCATACTCGGTCTGCCAAGAACTCCATAAAACTAATTAACATTGTCTGACAGATGGTTTGGGGTGGTAAGTAGGATTGGTGGGGAGCTGTGTGTGTGTGTGTGTGTGTGTGTGTGTGTGTGTGTGTGTGTGTGTGTGTGTGTGTGTGTGTGTGTGTGTGTGTGTGTGTGTGTGTGTGTGTGTGTGTGTGTGTGTGTGTGTGTGTGTGTGTTCAAATCAAAAGTTGTCCCAACAGTCCACTTGAGAACAGGTTGATTAATAAAACATGCATCGGGGACAAAGTAATAGTAGGATATGTTGTAGTGTTAAAATGACAGATGTTATACACAAAGAAACTTTAAACAATGAGCATACTATTGTTGCCGTGTGATGTAGAAAGATTATGAAAAAGTCTCCGCAACGCTTTGGATAAAACTTAACTACCACCAACCATTGTTCTAAACATAATGTTAATTGCTTTTCAATTATGGCCATCTATTTCTGCAATTACAATCCTGTAGGCCTAACAATCATTGGTTTAAAAATCAATTTGTGTCTGTGAGGTCAATTGTATTTTCATTTAAACCAAGGTGAAACTGCTTTGCACAACTACATATTTCATGAGGAGTGTCCTTTTCGTAATATAACAACATCATTTTCTTGAAAAATCGAATCAAGGACATACAAAAAGATCATTGCAATGTGCTTTTAAAATAGCCTTTTTTCTGTAAGCATTGTGAACAAAATAAGCAGAATGTTTGTCTCTATTTACTCCGCAGAAAGACGGTTAAGTGGTTTAGGATTTCAAGGGGCTTTAAGACACATTAATACATTACTGGTGATTAACATTTGGAAACTCATAACGAATGACTTCATCTGTTTTTGCCTGTTTTAGGCTTTCAGTGCCACTTCGAAAAGTCAGAAAAACATGAAGAACACATGCTTTGCTCCCTCTCCCGTTAAATACGTTGTCTCGATCAAGTGAGGAATATACGTATGTGAGAAGCACAGGGCCAATGAATATGAATATGTGTTAAATGTCTCAATGTTCACTTCAATATACTTGCTGGGGGTGTCTCCCAGATGTTGTCTAGAGAAATGTTATTCTAGCCCCAGCAATGGTCTCATCATAGCAAAAACCAAGCTAGGAAGTTACCAGCAAAGCAACTACATCCACACAAATGTCGAATACCTGAAAATTTGAGCGCTTTGTCAAATTGGTACATTTGCACCTGCAGGGGTATACGATGTGCTCCCGATGACTTAATTAAGCCCTGATTGAGGCTGTCGGGGGAGTTATGAGGCCTTTTTCACATTCTTGAATTATAAATGTTTGCGAAGAGCATATGCATATTTCATTGCTTTGAATGACACAATTTGCACTTTAAAGCTCCTCTAAGAGGCCGTGTCACTGGGTTTAGTTAGTCTGTGGACGCCCTGAACCACTGAAGAAACAGCGACTTTTTGTTGTTGTTGAAAAATCAAACCATGCTGTGAGTGGGTGGGAGAGTCAAAGTATGTTTCACATTTATTGTGGACAGATGTTGCGTTGGACCTTTATCTCTACCTGTATCTATAGACTTTGTTTATGGAACATTTTATGAGCGGTGCCTAGTGGGACGTTTCAGGGCCAGGAGAAAAAAATGAAAAAATGGTAATTTATCACATCTAAACTGTCAATTAGCGAGAGACTGAGTAAGTAAACGCCTCTGGCCAAGACAAACATTCTAGAACAGATTTCTTAACCGACACAAACCCTTTCAATATACATTAAACCAACTCAAAGTCATGCTTTTAATGGAGGTACTTATTAGTCCATGTCACTGCATACTGACAGCACATTTTCATGTCTGTGGACGTGTTGACTGAGTCCGTGTTTCACTCTGCTTAATACCTGGAGAATATATCTGTCCTGTCCAGACGTTTAGCATTGACACGTGTCTGTGTGCTGTGTTCTGTTATGCGCCCACGTTCTTCCGTCAGGTAGGGAGATTGGAAGATGGTCCGATATGGAGTTTCAGGACTGAGCAGAGAGAACGCTCCCCTGGCCCATTTAAAGGTTGAACCTGGAGCATGTTGATGACACCACTTCATATTCCTGAAAGCACTGTGGCTGCTTTCCAAAAGCACTGGGATAAATGTAATTAACAATTATGGTCCGCCCTGCTTGACATCTCATTATTTGAGATTTCCTGATGCCCTCGCTCTCCTCTCTTTCCCTCTCTCTTTCTCTCCACTACGGAAATGTATTAGCTAGTCAAATCACACAATGACAGTGGGGAGAGGGGTTGGGGTGAGAGACAGTCAGGCGTCTAAGGGATGTTTGTGTCTAAGTACATTTTTGGCCTGGGCTTCAAAAAAGGGGGTTGAAAGAAACAACTCCCCCACAACAAGTGGATTAGAAAAAGCCATTTGTGAGCCCTGACACTGCGGTGCCAACTGATATTTGGACATCAAAAGGGTATCCTGTGGGATGCACACATCAAACACACAGTCCAACATGGCTGGCTGCCTCAGGCGGGCCATTAGGTCCTTGTGAATGATGGATAGATGGACGGTGTCTCTGTCTCAAGTTATTGACATCTAGCTTCAGCCCGCCTTATTGTGTGACTGGATGGACAAGGGCTTAGTACTCAAAGTCATAGAGCTATCTAGACATACAGTGTAGTCAAGTACACACATCCACCTTGCAAGTAAGTACATGCACAAACATAAACACCATGCACACACATCCATTTGCAAGTGTGATTAAAATTGTTTTATCCAAAGCAATGATTATGCAAAAATCCTATGCTTTACTCCTATAATAATATGCTTACTTGAGTGTTATATCTCAGACTTGCATCCAATATGCAAAAATGAAGTCAGGCAGTTAAAAAACATATTTTCTCTTATTTTAACCCTCAGTGGATCTAGCCTTTGTAGGAGAGTACAGAGTACACCTGAATTGACTGGAGCCCATTTGGAATCCTTCAAAAATACACACAGAGCAGCGAAAAGAGAAACTGAAAAGCCTGTGAACCGTTCCCATTTAATGAGCCTTTCACACCAGCTGATAACTTGATGCGAGGCTACACCACTAAGATGTGTCAAGATAAAGTGCACCCCATGTCACTCAGTCTGTGACCCAACACAGAGATCATTCAAACATTTTAATGATCTTTAGTGGAATAGCTATATCATCTAGGATCACACATCAAAGCCAAAGTATGGACGGATGATGAAACATTCTAAAACGTGTTACATTTCTAGACACTAACCATAAGAAGGCAGAAAATAGCTTGGCTCTTGTGTGAAAAGCGATGGCCAAAAAAAGGACTCTAGACAAGTTTAGTTCACACTTTGATTTTGAGACTACCCTCCTTATCAACTAAATAACTAAGTCTTTGCTTTGGTAATTGGTGTTTAAAGTCTTTCAGAAGAGCTAGGCTTTAAAGTGAAATTCCACTGTAGCTCTGCCACTGTATATAATCATTACTATATTAACCGAAAGCTAGAACAAATACATTTTTATTTCTCTCGTAGACTCAGGAAGTTTCCACTTCCTGTCTATTCGGTCTGCTCATAGTGAACCACAAGGTCCGGCTTTCATAGCGAATGTCCGATACTGCGAGACAAGGTAGATGGGGTGTGCCCACCAACTTGGACTAACATTACGTCCAGAAGATTATCAGAGGGATTTTCAGTCAGAACTGATGGGAAATTCAAACGATGCCAGCTGAGAAGTGATGCAATTAGGTTACCATTGGTTTATTTCTTCAAAACAAAATGGAAGACTTCCAATCAACCAACATCAGCTCACGAGAGGAGCTTGATTAGAGGTAACCTAATCTTGCTAGCTACCTAACTCTGAAAGCATTAGCAGGCTATTAGATAACTCAACCTCTGCTTGTGTGTTGGTAGTAATGATGAATGTGTATAAATTGTCTATGGTTTATTGGTTCGTTCTCAGCTGGCTAGCAATACTGCTGCTGACTAAAGCTAGCTAACATAAACTCACCCCATTCCGTAAAAACGTGCGTAACCGCGACATTCAAACGAGACTGCAATGAAAACGAATGGAACTGTAGTGATTGGAAGATAGGAAACACTGTCACCACTGATAAATCCACCATAATTGAGAATTTCAAAAAGCATTTTTCTACGGCTGGCCATGCTTTCCACCTGGCTACTCCTACCCCGGTCAACAGCACTGCACCCCCAACAGCAACTCGCCCAAGCCTTCCCCATTTCTCCTTCTCCCAAATCCATTCAGCTGAAGTTCTGAAAGAGCTGAAAAATCTGGACCCCTACAAATCAGCCGGGCTAGACAATCTGGACCCTTTCTTTCTAAAATTATCTGCCGAAATTGTTGCCACCCCTATTACTAGCCTGTTCAACCTCTCTTTCGTGTCGTCTGAGATTCCCAAAGATTGGAAAGCAGCTGCGGTCATCCCCCTCTTCAAAGGGGGGGACACTCTTGACCCAAACTGCTACAGACCTATATCTATCCTACCATGCCTTTCTAAGGTCTTCGAAAGCCAAGTCAACAAACAGATTACCGACCATTTCGAATCTCACCATACCTTCTCTGCTATGCAATCTGGTTTCAGAGCTGGTCATGGGTGCACCTCAGCCACGCTCAAGGTCCTAAACGATATCTTAACCGCCATCGATAAGAAACATTACTGTGCAGCCGTATTCATTGATCTGGCCAAGGCTTTCGACTCTGTCAACCACCACATCCTCATCGGCAGACTCGACAGCCTTGGTTTCTCAAATGATTGCCTCGCCTGGTTCACCAACTACTTCTCTGATAGAGTTCAGTGTGTCAAATCGGAGGGTCTGCTGTCCGGACCTCTGGCAGTCTCTATGGGGGTGCCACAGGGTTCAATTCTTGGACCGACTCTCTTCTCTGTATACATCAATGAGGTCGCTCTTGCTGCTGGTGAGTCTCTGATCCACCTCTACGCAGACGACACCATTCTGTATACTTCCGGCCCTTCTTTGGACAACCCTCCAGGCAAGCTTCAATGCCATACAACTCTCCTTCCGTGGCCTCCAATTGCTCTTAAATACAAGTAAAACTAAATGCATGCTCTTCAACCGATCGCTACCTGCACCTACCCGCCTGTCCAACATCACTACTCTGGACGGCTCTGACTTAGAATACGTGGACAACTACAAATACTTAGGTGTCTGGTTAGACTGTAAACTCTCCTTCCAGACCCATATCAAACATCTCCAATCCAAAGTTAAATCTAGAATTGGCTTCCTATTTCGCAACAAAGCATCCTTCACTCATGCTGCCAAACATACCCTTGTAAAATTGACCATCCTACCAATCCTCGACTTTGGCGATGTCATTTACAAAATAGCCTCCAATACCCTACTCAACAAATTGGATGCAGTCTATCACAGTGCAATCCGTTTTGTCACCAAAGCCCCATATACTACCCACCATTGCGACCTGTACGCTCTCGTTGGCTGGCCCTCGCTTCATACTCGTCGCCAAACCCACTGTCTCCATGTCATCTACAAGACCCTGCTAGGTAAAGTCCCCCCTTATCTCAGCTCGCTGGTCACCATAGCATCTCCCACCTGTAGCACACGCTCCAGCAGGTATATCTCTCTAGTCACCCCAAAACCAATTCTTTCTTTGGCCGCCTCTCCTTCCAGTTCTCTGCTGCCAATGACTGGAACGAACTACAAAATCTCTTAAATTGGAAACACTTATCTCCCTCACTAGCTTTAAGCACCAACTGTCAGAGCATCTTACAGATTACTGCACCTGTACATAGCCCACCTATAATTTAGCCCAAACAACTACCTCTTTCCCAACTGTATTTAATTTATTTATTTATTTTGCTCCTTTGCACCCCATTATTTTTATTTCTACTTTGCACATTCTTCCATTGCAAAACTACCATTCCAGTGTTTTACTTGCTATATTGTATTTACTTTGCCACCATGGCCTTTTTTGCCTTTACCTCCCTTCTCACCTAATTTGCTCACATTGTATATAGACTTGTTTCTACTGTATTATTGACTGTATGTTTGTTTTACTCCATGTGTAACTCTGTGTTGTTGTATGTGTCGAACTGCTTTGCTTTATCTTGGCCAGGTCGCAATTGTAAATGAGAACTTGTTCTCAACTTGCCTACCTGGTTAAATAAAGGTGAAATAAAAAAAAATATATAAAAAAAATTGTGTTGGCATCAAAATCCGGGGTGTGAACTACATTTCGACTCAGCGTTGATTGACAATAATGTAATGGACTAACAGTATTGGAGAAAAGATGAAAAAAACGGACCCCTCTGACGCTGTACCTTACATTTACCTCTTTTTGTGCCGTACAGCCTCTTTCCACAAGGGTTAGCCCTTCTCTCGCAGATTAAAATCATGCTTAACCATATACACTTGCAAGAAAACGTAATTATTCATGATTTTTGTCTAAATTAATATAATTTTTCCTAATATTAAACTAATATTTCATGACTAGGGTGCCAATTGCATTTTTTTGCACATCATTACTGCGAGCCATCATGACACTCAAAAGCCGCAACAGCTGCAGTTGACTTGTGAGGCTAACGCTAGCGAGCCCTAAATCACTCTTCAAATTCGACACAAACCTTCAAATAGGTATGTGATGAGACATTACATAAACTCTTTGTTTTATTTACATTTTAAAGTTAATTAGTTGGACAAATCGGGTGAAAGCACCTGTTTCTTCACACAACATATTTCCCCCTTTCCAGATCACTTCGTAGCCTTCGCTTCGCTCCCCACCCAACATTTTTAAAAAGACCCGACGAAGCTCATTGCCTTCTTGAATTATGCAGAGATGGGCATCATGAAGGTCTCGTCATTCATTTTGTTGGAAAGGGGAGAAATTGTGCTTTACATTGATATTACAGTTGATCTAGGAGTATTACGTTTTTTGGGTGCAAAAATAAGGTCAATTGTACGGACCAAGGCGATGTAGAAAAGTGAGTGAGTATACGTCAGCTGGCTAACAGCCAGTTGACAATATTTATGTTGGAATGGCCTTGTTAGGTGTGATTAAGCAGCCACTGCTATCCAAGATCGAGAAAATTAGCGGGGTGGTTAAATTGTTTGGGTCCAGGTGGTACAGAATCTGATTCCACCAGCATGTGCTTTCATCTCCTGCTCTGTTGATGGTAAGTCGGCAAAATATTTACAAACTGATGGCTAAGCTAGCTCAATATACAGTAAACATGGCATAAACATGAATTTGGGAAGTGTTTGTATGTGTTTGTGTGATGAGGTTCACAAGTGGTTAGATGTAGCCTAACGACCAGACAGAGTATGTTCCAGACCATGTAATCATGTAATTTATTCTTCCCTCTTTTTCTTTATTATCTAGAGTTCTTCCACAGAGCCCTGCTTAAATAAACCCAAAGTTTACACTACCATCCAAAAGTTTGGGGTCACTTAGAAATGTCTTTGTTTTTGAAAGAAAATAACATTTTTTTGTCCATTTAAAATAACATCAAATTGATCAGAAATACAGTGTAGACATTGTTAATGTTGTAAATAACTATTGTAGCTAGGAACAGCAGGTTTCCTATGGAATATCTACATAGGCGTGCAGAGGCCCATTATCAGCAACCATCACTCCTGTGTTCCAATGGCACGCTGTGTTAGCTAATCCAAGTTTATAATTTTAAAAGGCTAATTGATCATTAGAAAGCCCTTTTGCAATTATGTTAGCACAGCTGAAAACTGTTGTTCTGATTGAAGAAGCAATAAAACGGGCCTTCTTCAGACTAGTTGAGTATCTGGAGCATCAGCATTTGTGGGTTCGATTACAGGCTCAAAATGTCCAGAAACAAAGACTTTCTGAAAGTCATTATGTCACACAGCCAGGAGTGGTGGGTCAAGCGCAGAGAGCAGAGGATAATGGGGGAAACCAAACTTTATTACGGTATCCAAAAGTAACGCCAAAAACGACCAGTCTGAGATATGGCTTCCCGGTGTCGCCTCGTCACTGTTGACATTGAGACAGGACATTTGCTAGAACCACGAAGAGTCTCATCTTCCCCAGCCCACCAACCCACCCAGCAAGTGCCATTAGATACCACTGCCATTCAGCAGTTACTATAAAGCCTTCTCCCTCCTCTTCCCTACAACTCTGTTTACTCTGCTGTACCACATCAAAACACACTAAGCTAGTATGTCTAACAGACAGGCACACCTTAGTTTGACGTCACTCCATTACCCTGTCAAAACTAGAGCGAATTGCCTGAATACCTACTCTGGCAGTGATATGTTGCAATGTTGCAGGGGCCCTGTAACTGATATTGTTTGTTTATACACTCAGTGAATAGTTTATTCGGTACACCCATCTAGCACCAGGTCGGAACCCCCTTTGGCTCCAGAACAACCTGAAATATTGGGGGCGTGGAAACATTGCTCAGTTGGTATCAAGTGAACTACCATGTGCCGGTAAAACATTGCCCACACCATTACACCACCGCCACCAGCCTGTACAGTTGACACCAGGCCGGGTGGGGTCATGGACTCATGCTGCTTATGCCAAATCCTGACTCTGCCATCAGCATGACGCAACAGGAACCGGGATTCATAGGACCAGGTGATATTTTTCCACTCCTCAATTGGCCAGTGTTGGTGATCGCATGCCTACTGGAGCCTCTTCTTCTCGTTTATAGTTGATAGGAGTTGATCCTGGTGTGGTCGGCCACTGCAATAGCCCTTCCGTGACAGAGACTGATGAGTTGTCCTTTCCGAGATGATGTTCTGCACACCACTGTTGTACTGCATCATTGTTTGTCTGTTTGTGGCCCACCTCTTAGCTTGTACGATTCGTGCAAATTCTACTTCGACTTCTCATCAACAAGCTCTTTTCACCCACAGGACTGTCGCACCATTCTCGGTAAACCAAAGAAACTGTCATCCGTGAAAGCCAAGAAGGCCAGCCGTTTCTGAGATACGAGAACCGGCACGCCTGACACTGACGATCATAACAAAGTCACTTAGCTCTCTCGTTTTGCCCATTCTATCGTTCAGTCGAATAGTAGCTGAATGCCTTGAAACCTGTCTGCCTGCTTTATATAGCAAGACACGGCCAAGTGACTCACTGTCTGTAGAAGTAATCAAATAATGCCATGTTATTCCTTTGTATTCAAAATGTCTTACTGTTTTTTTGTACAGAGAAAGGTCTCACTTTGAACAACTACTGTTTTTTACAAACTGTAATGACATGTTTTGATGTTACAGATATCTCTATTAATTGTCTGATTCACAGAACTAACCGTCTCATGCCATTTCCTTACTAGGGGATGGAACCACTACAGTACCAGAATTCCACAGGATATTTTCTCCTTTATTCTGTAGGTTCTATACTTCTAGTTCTGCCTGGCCTAGTAGAATAATATATCTAAGATGAACCATGCAGAACTACAAGTATGTAATCTACAGCTGAAAGTATTGTATTGGTTTCTGATATTTTTTTATGGAAATAAAAGTGAAACTAGGAATTAGTTTCACCTGGCTCAGGCTTGTGGTGTAGAACCGCCATAAAATAAATATGGATATTTTCTATCAATCTGCAAAATTTTTCTGCCTGTATGGATTTACAGAATATTTGTACAGTGCATTTGGAAAGTATTCAGAGCACTTCTCTTCCCCTCATCAATCTACACACAATACTGTTTTTTAAACATTTTTGCAAATGTATTAAAATAAACATAAATACCTTATATAAATAAGTATTCCGACCCTTTGCTATGAGACATAAGCTTGAGCTCCTGTTTCCATTGATCATCCTTGAGATGTTTCTACAACTTGATTGGAGTCCACCTGTGGTAAATTCAATTGATTAGACACATCTGTCGATATAAGGTCGAACCGTTGACAGTGCATGTCAGAGCAAAAACCAAGCCATGAGGTCAATGGAATTGTCCGTAGAGCTCCGAGACAGGATTGTGTCGAGGCACAGATCTGGGGAAGGGTACCAAAACATGTCTGCAGCATTGAAGATCCCCAAGAACACAGTGGCCTCCATCATTCTTAAACGGAACAAGTTTGGAACCACCAAGACTCTTCCTACAGCTGGCCGCCTGGCCAAACTGAGCAATCGGGGGAGAAGGGGCTTGGTGGGCTGCACATGACAGCCCACCTAAAGGACTCTCAGACCATGAGAAACAAGATTCTCTGGTCTGATGAAACCAAGATTGAACACTTCACGTCTGGAGGAAACCTGGCACCATCCCTACGGTGAAGTATGGTGGTGGCAGCATCATGCTTTGGGAATGTTTTTCAGCAGCAGGGACTGGGAGACTAGTCAGGATTGAGAGAAAGATGAACAGAGAAAAGTACAGAGAGATCCTTGATGAAAACTTTCTCCAGAGTGCTCAGGACCTCAGACTGGGTCAAAGGTTCACCTTCCAACAGGACATACCTGAAAATAGCTTTGCAGCGACACTCCTGATCCAACCTGATAGAGCTTGAGAGGATCTGCAGAGATGAATGGGAGAAACTCACCAAATACAGGTGTGCCAAGCTTGTAGAGTCATAACCAAGAAGACTCTAGGCTGTAATCGCTGTTAAAGGTGCTTCAACAAAGTACTGAGTTCAGTTTTCTTTTTTTAATACATTTTACAAAATTCTAAAATTCAGATTTTTCTGATGGGATATTGTGTGTAGATTGATGAGCAAAAAAATGATTCTATACATTTTAGAACAAGGCTGTAATGTAACAAAATGTATAAAAAGACAAGGGATCTGAGTACTTTCTGAATCCACTGTACACGAGCTGTACAGGGCTCAGTAGCATCAAACTTCCGATATATATCCAAATATATGTCAAGGGCAGTGCCGCCATTGTATATAAGAATTTGTTCTTAACTGACTTGCCTAGTTAAATAAAGGCTCTATTTTTAAAAAAAACCCACTAATGTTGACTCAAAAAGAGAACTGGGTATTCAACAAGAATGTTACATGGTAAATGTAACATACACAAACGATACAGTATGAAAAGAGTGCGATTTGCTTATTTTTTCTTTATTTAACTAGGCAAGTCAGTTAAGAACAAATTCTTATTTTCAATGACAGCCTAGGAACAGTGGGCTAACTGAACTGCCTTGTTCAGGGGTAGAACGACAGATTTGCACCTTGTCAGCTTGGGAATTTGACCTTGGGGATTTGATCTTGCAACCTTTTGTCATGTTCATACTGCCATTCAGCTCGCCTTGAGTTATCTACTGCTTGTAATCCAGCATAATGTCCAATTCATCTAGAGAGGTCCTGGAGGTTCATACAGTTCACTGGACACTTTCTTTACTTTACAGACTTTATCGTCCCTATGGCGACATTTGTTGCTGTCACGCCCTGATCTGTTTCACCTGTCCTTGTGCTTGTCTCCCCCCTCTCCGGGTGTCGCCCATCTTCCCCATTATCCCATGGGTACTTATACCTGTGTTCTGTGTTTGTCTGTGGCCAGTTCGTCTTGTTTGTCAAGTCAACCAGTTTGGTTCTCTGTTTGTCAAGTTTCTCAGCTCCTGCTTTTCTCGTGTCTCTCTTTTCTCGTCCTCCTGGTTTTGACCATTGCCTGTCCTGACTCTGAGCCTGCCTGCCTGACCGCTCTGCCTGCCCCTGACCCTGAGCCTGCCTGCCGTCCGGTGCCTTTGCCCCTACTCTGGCTTACCGATCCCTGCCTGCCTTGACCTGTCGTTTGCCTACCCCTGTTGTTGTAATAAACATTGTTACTTCAACACAGTCTGCACTTGGGTCTTACCGGAAACCTGATAGTTGCAGTATTATGTCCACGTTTATATGTGTGTTTAAACACAGTAGAAAACAAATTGACAATATAAAATTCATATCAGTTACATACCAATAAAAAGAGAGTAGACTGTCGGCCTTACTGGATCGATAGGAACATTAGCTCGAGCTGTTTAGGAGGGATATCACACCTGGCACAAATTATTGTCTAGTTCTGTTTTTCCTGCTGGGGGGTGCCCTATACCTGCACCCAGAGGGGAGTAGTTAAAAGTCAGCATACAGGGTCTGGCTTGGATCTAAAAAGATTTTGTGAGCCTCGCTGAGGGCCCTGACCTTAAAGATCTCATACAAGCCAGTTCTGCTCCAATGACACACACAGGCAAATAAATTGTGTTCTCTCCATCTAGAATCCACTCCAGGAAGAAGCCCCGGCACCACACAACACAGTAATGTCTGTAAGAAAAATAATAATATAAAAATATATAAATGATCATCTATTCTACATTTAGAACCATATCGAGGCTGAAATGTGTCGTAGCCCTCAACATTTGAACAGTGGTCAGGCAGTACACATGTACCTAGATAGGCAGCACGACAGTAGCTACAGCCATGTTTAGGCAAACATTTTCTAGTAAAACCAGATCATCAGTTTCAGAGATGTACAACAATAAATGGTTGTATTACTGTTTCCTCTCACTGTTAATAAACTTAGCTAGCTAGCTTGCTGGATAGCCAATAATATTGATTTACATCTGTTCATGACCCTAACTTTATATTGCATCATGCCTCTCAATTTGTGAGATTGAAATGCGTCCACTGTCATAATCATTGAATGTCACCATGCAGCTAGCGAAGGGAACATCAAAATACATTGTGTTGATGAGAAGAATCACTTGACTGTGGTCTGGTCAAATCTTTCACATTTTCCTAAGAGGATTTGCGTTGTGTCCGCCTCCCTTTCAAAAAATGTTGCCTTGGGAGAGAGACAGGGCCAGAGCCCTAAGCACCGCCCCACACCAAGTTGTAATCTTTCAGAGAAGACAGAAAAAATGTCTCACCTTGAACATTTATCAACGATTCCGCCAATAGAAACTTCGCTGAAAGACGTCCAATAGCTCTATCGAACAAAAGACAACTATATCGACATGCGCACAAATGTACATTGTGATCAGCATAACATTGAGGCTTATATTTACCAAACGCTATTATCCTGAATGACTTACAGGAGCAATTGGGGTTAAGTGCCTTTCTCAAGGGCACATCTGCTGATTTTCCCCGAGTCGACGATTCAAACCAGCACCCTTTTGGTTACTGGGCCAACACTCCTAACCGCTAGGTTACCTGCCGCCACCTGATAGTTCGACGCACGAAGCCCAGACCCGCCCTCTTTGTGGGAAACATATCTCACTGACCTAGAAATGCATTGGCCATGTTCAAAACAAACCCAGGTTCCCCAGGGTGACAATTCCCTCTTTCACAATTTGTTCCTGACAAAAAAATTAATCAGATCAAATCAACGTTTATTGGTCACGTACACAATCCAAAATGTATTTTCAATACTGTTGTAAAACTAACTACATTGAACACAAATATTATGTCACGCCCTGACATTAGAGCTTTTTATGTCTCTATTTTGGTTTGGTCAGGGTGTGATTTGGGTGGGTATTCTATGTTCCTTTTTCTATGTTTTTGTATTTCTTTGTTTTGGCTGGGTATGATTCTCAATTAGGGACAGCTGTCTATCATTGTCTCTGATTAGGAACCATACTTAGGTAGCTTTTTCCCACAGGATTTTTGTGGGTAGTTAATTTCTGTTTAGTGTTTTGCACCGTTCAGGACTGTTTCGGTTATTCCCTTTGTTATTAGTGTTCAGTTTTAATAAAGTAAGAATGAAGACTTACCACGCTGCGTATTGGTCCGATGATGCCTCATCTTCCATCGACGAATACCATTACATATAAATGCAACAATTTCAAAGATTTTACTGAGTTACAGTTCATATAAAGAAATCTGTCAACTGAAATATATTCATTAGGCCCTAATCTATGGATTTCACATGACTGGGAATACAGATATGCATCTGCTGGTCACAGATATCTTTTAAAAAGGGTAGGGGCGTGGATACCAGTCAGTATCTGGTGTGACTACCAATTGCCTCATGCATCTCCTTCGCATGGAGTTGATCAGGCTGATTGTGGCCTGTGGAATGTTGTCCCCCTGCTTTTCAATAGCTGTGTGAAGCTGCTGGATATTGGCTGGAACTGGAACACTCTGCTGTACTCGTCTATCCAGAGCATCCCAAACATGCTTAATGGGTGACATGTCTGGTGAGTATGTAAGCCATTGAAGAACTGGGACATTTTCAGCTTCCAGGAATTGTGTACAGATCCTTGCGACATGGGGCCGTGAATTATCATGCTGAAACATGATGTGATGGCAGCTGATGAATGGCAGGACAAGGATCTCGGTCTTGTCATGGTAGCTCTGTGCATTCAAATTGTCATTGATAAAATGCAGTTGTGATCATTGTCTGTAGCTTATGCCTGCCCATACCATAACCCCACCACCACCATGGGGCACTCTATTCGCAATCCGCAAACTGCTCGCTCACACAACACCATATACGCTGTCTGCCATAAGGAAGTGGATGGCAGGCCAATATTTTACTGTTAAACTCAGACAAAACAGAGATGCTAGTTTTAAGTCCCAAAAAAACAAAGAGATCTGCTGTTTGATCTGACAATTAATCTTGATGGTTGTACAGTCGTCTCAAATAAAACTGTGAAGGACCTCAGCATTACTCTGCTCCCGAGTGGTGCAGTGGTCTAAGACACTGCATCTCAGTGGAAGAGGTGTCACTGCAGTACCTGGTTTGAATCTGCATCACATCTGGCTGTGATTGAGAGTACCGATTGAGAGTACCGTAGGGCGGGGCACAACTGGCCCAGAGTTGCCGTGGTAGGCCGTCATTGTAAATAAGAATTTGTTCTTAATTGTTTTTTTGTTTTTTTTTACTGACTTGCCTAGTTAAATAAAGGTTAAATAAATAAAATAAATACTCTGGACACTGATCTCTCTTTTGATCAATAATAATTCAGGGAAGCTATTTTCCATCTACATAACATTGCAAAAATCTGAAACGTTTTATACAAAACTGATGCAGAAAAACTAATCCATGCTTTTGTCACTTCTAGATTAGACTACTGCAACGCTCTACTCTCCAGCTACCCGGATAAAGTAGTAAATAAACTTCAGTCAGTGCTAAATTCGGCTGCTAGAATCTTGACTAGAGCTGAAAAATGTGATCATATTACGCCAATGCTAGCCTCTGGCTTCCTTTTAAGTCTAGGGTTGTTGTCCACATCAACAACAAACTAGAATGGTCTAAACGCACCAAGACAGTTGTGAAGAGGGCACGACAAAGCCTATTCCCCTGTCAGGAAACTAAAAGGATTTGGCATGGGTCCTGAGATCCTCAAAAGGTTCTACAGCTGCAACATCGAGAGCATCCTGACCGGTTGCATCACTGCTTGGTACAGCAATTGCTTGGCCGCAAGGCACTTCAGAGGGTAGTGCTTACAGGCCCAATACATCACTAGGGCAAAGCTGCCTGCCATCCAGGACATTTACACCAGGTAGTGTCAGAGGAAGGCCCTAAAAATTGTCAAAGACCCCAGCCACCCCAGTCATAGACTGTTCTCTCTACTACCGCATGGCAAGCGGTACCGGAGTACCAAGTCTCAGACAAAAAGGCTTCTCAACAGTTTTTATATATATATATAGTCACTTTAACCATACATTCATGTATATACTACCTCAATTGGCCCGACCAACCAGTGCTCCCTCACATTGGCTAACCGGGCTATCTGCATTGTGTCCCACCACCCACCACCTACCAACCCCTCTTTTACGCTACTGCTACTCTGTTCATCATATATGCATAGTCACTTTAACCATACCTACATGTACATACTACCTCAATAAGCCTGACCAACTGGTGTCTGTATATAGCCTTGCTACTCTTATTTTCAAATATATTTTTACTGTTGTTTTATTTCTTTACTTACCTGCACACACACACACACATACCATTTTTTTTGCACTATTGGTTAGAGCCTGTAAGTAAGCATTTCACTGAAAAGTCTACCTACCTACACCTGTTGTATTCGGCGCAAGTGACAAATAAACTTTGATTTGATGTGAAGGTTTTACTGCTAACCTTCAATGCATTACATGAATTTGCTCCTACCTATCTCTCTGGTTTGGTCCTGCCGTTCATACCTACAGTAAGCTCAGAGTTGGGGAGTAATGGATTTTTAAAAAACGGTAAGTGTAATCCATTACGTTACCAGCAAAAAATATTGTAATCAGATTACAGATACTTTTGAAAAAATACATGATTACTTCAAGTACTACTTTTAAATTCAAAAAGTATGTTTGCTTAACAAAAATATTTGATTTCTCAATGAAAAAGGCAGAAGTTTAACTTTGTTCGACCTGAGCGTGTCTGACCACAAGTCAGAGACCACTATGATGACACACCAAATGCGTTTGATGGATCACGCGAAAAGAGCAGGAATAGGCTTTTGCATCCAAAGATTATCCAACTTGATTAAACACTTGGAGGTAAGGATGACAGCAGTGGTGTAGTCTACAGCGATACGGATATCACTTATTATTGATATCTACATAGCGCATTAATTCAAGCTGATAACAAAACAACAAAAAAATTGGCCTAATGGACACACAAACTAGCACACCTTGGATAGACTTAACGGGGCAATCTGTATTTGCTACATCCATTTTTGGACTATATATATATATATATATATATATATATCAATACTTTGCTATATATATATATATATATATATATATAGTACCAGTCAAAGTATTGGACACACCTACTCATTCAAGGGTTTTTCATTATTTTCACTATTTTCTACAAGACATCAAAACTATTAAATAATACATATGGAATCATGCAGTAACCCAAAAAGTATTAAACAAATCAAAATATATTTGAGATTTGAGATTCTTCAACGTAGCCACCCTTTGCCTTGATGACAGCTTTGCACACTCTTGGCATTCTCTCAACGAGCTTCACCTGGAATGCTTTTCCAACAGTCCTGAAGGAGTTCCCACATATGCTGAGCACTTGTTGGCTGCCTTCACTTTGCGGTCCAACTCATCCCAAACCATCTCAATTGTGTTGAGGTCAGGTGATTGTGTAGGCCAGGTCATCTGATGCAGCAGTCCATCACTCTCCTTCTTGGTCAGATAGGCCTTACACAACCTGGAGGTGTGTTGGGTCATTGTCCTGTTGAAAAACAAATTACCTCCAAAAACCATCTAGCGCTATGATGAAACTGGCTCTCATGAGGAGCGCCACAGGAAAGGAAGAACCAGAGCTACCTCTGCTGCAGAGGATAAGTTCATTAGAGTTACCAGCCTCAGAAATTGTAGTCCAAATAAATGCTTCACGGAGTTTAAATAACAGACACGTCTCAGCATCAACTGTTCAGAGGAGACTGCGTGAAATAGTCAAATTGCTGCAAAGAAACCACTACTAAAGGACACCAATAAGAAGAAATTACTTTCGTGGGACAATAAACACAACCGGTGGAAATCTGTCCTTTGGTCTGATTGGTCCAAATTTGTGATTTTGGTTTCCAACCGCCCGTGTTTTTTTTTGACAGAGAGAAGGAGAGCGGATGATCTCTGCATGTGTGGTTCTCACCGTTAAGCATAGAGTAGGAGGTGTGGGGGTGCTTTGATGGTGACACTGTTGGTGATTTATTTACAATTGAAGGCACACTTAAACAGCATGGCTACCACAGTATTCTGCAGCAATACCCCATTCCATCTGGTTTGCGCTTAGTGGGACTAGTGCTGTTGCGGTGACCGTATTACCGCCACATCAGCAGTCACAAGTCATGAAGGCAGTCTAATTCCAATGAAATTACGCTTCTCCAAGCTCTGATGCTGCCCTGGTTATTTCTAGCCTAACAAACTTGCTAACTGCCTGGTACTCAGCACTCTATTGTCCCTCTAATCACTCTGATATCAATGCAAATGTATCTGAAAATCTAATCAAACACTTCATGTTGTGCAACATTTCTATAGGCTATGAAATTGCGGGAGAAAATAGAGTGATGGCTGCTAATAAAAAGAGGAGGGTCCCATCAGCTTTCTATAGGCTGGGCCTACTATATTTATTTCTCAACTTTCCTAATATTGAGCGTATTAAGGAGTATAGCCTACCTGGCTGGTCTGAAAATAAACCAAGGGGAAAAACGTCCTCCATTTGCTATTTACAGTGGGGCAAAAAAGTATTTAGTCAGCCACCAATTGTGCAAGTTCTCCCACTTAAAAAGATGAGAGAGGCCTGTAATTTTCATCATAGGTACACTTAAACTATGACAGACAAATTGAGAAAAAAAATCCAGAAAATCACATTGTAGGATTTTTAATGAATGCATTTGCAAATTACGGTGGAAAATAAGTATGTGGTCAATAACAAAAGTTTATCTCAATACTTTGTTATATACCCTTTGTTGGCAATGACAGAGGTCAAACGTTTTCTGTAAGTCTTCACTAGGTTTTCACACACTGTTGCTGGTATTTTGGCCCATTCCTCCATGCAGATCTCCTCTAAAGCAGTGATGTTTTGGGGCTGTTGCTGGGCAACACGGTCTTTCAACTCCCTCCAAAGATTTTCTATGGGGTTGAGATCTGGAGACTGGCTAGGCCACTCCAGGACCTTGAAATGCGTCTTACGAAGCCACTCCTTCGTTGCCCGGGCGGTGTGTTTGGGATCATTGTCATGCTGAAAGACCCAGCCACGTTTCATCTTCAATGCCCTTGCTGATGGAAGGAGGTTTTCACTCAAAATCTCACGATACATGGCCCCATTCATTCATTCCTTTACACGGATCAGTCGTCCTGGTCCCTTTGCAGAAAAACAGCCCCAAAGCATGATGTTTCCACCCCCATGCTTCACAGTAGGTATGGTGTTCTTTGGATGCAACTCAGCATTCTTTGTCCTCCAAACACGACGAGTTGAGTTTTTACCAAAAAGTTATATTTTGGTTTCATCTGACCATATGACATTCTCCCAATCTTCTTCTGGATCATCCAAATGCTCTGTAGCAAACTTCAGACGGGGCTGGACATGTACTGGCTTAAGCAGGGGGACACGTCTGGCACTGCAGGATTTGAGTCCCTGGCGGCGTAGTGTGTTACTGATGGTAGGCTTTGTTACTTTGGTCCCAGCTCTCTGCAGGTCATTCACTAGGTCCCCCCATGTTGTTCTGATCATTTTGACCCCACGGGGTGAGATCTTGCGTGGAGCCCCAGATCGACGGAGATTATCAGTGGTCTTGTATGTCTTCCATTTCCTAATAATTGCTCCCACAGTTGATTTCTTCAAACCAAGCTGCTTACCTATTGCAGATGCAGTCTTCCCAGCCTGGTGCAGGTCTACAATTTCATTTCTGGTGTCCTTTGACAACTCTTTGGTCTTGGCCATAGTGGAACTTGGAGTGTGACTGTTTTAGACTCTTTTATACTGATAACAAGTTCAAACAGGTGCCATTAATACAGGTAACGAGTGGAGGACAGAGGAGCCTCTGAAAGAAGAAGATACAGGTCTGTGAGAGCCAGAAATCTTGCTTGTTTGTAGGTGACCAAATACTTATTTTCCACCATAATTTGTAAATAAATTCATTAAAAATCCTACAATGTGATTTTCTGGATTTTTTTTTTCTCTCATCTTTTTAAGTGGGAGAACTTGCACAATTGGTGGCTGACTAAATACTGTTTTGCCCCACTGTAAGTGCATAGATGTCATGTGTTTTTTTCCCACTGCCTTTGTTTTGATACAGGTGCATGATAATGGTCCATTCTAAATCAAAACAAATGTCACACATATATTATTTAATATATTTAAAGAGAAGATTAAATCAAGAATAGTCTGATGGGTGACAACATTAGCCTATCACTTGTGAATTATGTATTATCACTTGTGAATGATGCCCAGCGTAAGAAACAATGCCTTTTTTTTTGCGACTTGTTTGAATCGTAGTCACACACGTCACGTAGCCTAGCCCATAGGCCTATATGTTTCAATAAGCTTATAATCACAACTAAAGTGGAAAATAACTTCTTAAAATTAAGCACATCAATAAGCTTTACAGGGGGTGTAGAGCTTAACTGGCATATATAGGCAGCGCATGAGTTTCAACAATGGGGAAGAACATTTTAACCATAACAATATATCTTTACCTATACCTACAAATATAAACATATTACATCTATAATTGCATTTGAGGTCACTTCTGATAATGGGGTTTTCAGCATATGAAACATTCGGGCTTATAGCCTACTGCCATGTGTGCATTGCTGCACTTATAATGTGAAGAAATAGCTTAATAGTTTATCAACATAAGCTAAACGTTCTGATCTGTTGCATCAGCCACATTGCATAAAAAACGTTTTTTTGATGCTTGTGGTTGTAATAATTTGGGATCTATCGCATCCCACAACTGTCCCAGACTGTTTGGAATATTTATTTCAATTCAATTTATGGGGCTTTATTAAATTGCTTTATTTCTTCTTGCACAGAATAGAATATGTCGACTTTTGTACTATGGGGGATAGAATAATATTATAGGCTAGTGCTTTTGCTGTTGGTTGGACCTACTCATCTTGTCGGCTGATGAAAAGTAAATGTGGACCGTTCATTCAATATCTTCAACAATGCACCTTGGAATTGGACAAGGACACGTGCAGTTGCGTCCCAGATGTGTTTGTCTTAAACTTGTGGCCTGTGGTAAAGACGGAGAGCCATGTGAGTGAGAGATGCTTCGGATTGCACAGCACACTCAGGGAGACGGGCACAATGCGGTGGCTAAGGGCGTGGATTTTTTTCGGGTTCGTTATGGCCATGAAGGGGATGCCACCATGAAATTCGAGGCATTATCAAGTGCTTGTGAATGAGAGACTATTGGAGTGTGTACCGCCTGCGCAAAACAACAAAGCAGAGCTCATGCCATTCAAGCTACTTTTTTCAAATCATCATTAGAGTCTCATCATGCAGCCTTACAATGTATTAAAAATCCAAACATATAGCCCAACGTATGTAGAACAACTAAAGATACATTAATAACTCTAAATTAAGCATATAGGAGTACCTATTTCTTTGTTAACCGCTCACCACAGAATAGCCGCATGTGTTCACTCCCTCAAATAGTTTGGAGAAAATATTTATATTTTATTCAGCTTTGTTCAATTGTATTACTATATAAAATAATGCCACGGAATTATAAGCAAATATTGTCTGCTAAATGAACTAGTGTAGCCCACAGCCATTTAGCAAAGCCACATCGGGACCTAACATAAGGACAACTCAGAATATCAGGGCATGTTATTTTTTCCTTCTGAAATAGACTACATTTTCTTCATATCATGCTTCTTTAGACCTGTCTAAAATAAACAATGGATTTATCGTGAAGGTATAGGCTATACTACATAGATTTATTAGACTTTCTAAAAATGGCTTGTAGGCTACGTGTGGAAGCCAGAAAATCAAAATCAAATCACATTTTATTTGTCACATACACAT
This sequence comes from Oncorhynchus nerka, assembly GCF_034236695.1. Classification (NCBI taxonomy): domain Eukaryota; kingdom Metazoa; phylum Chordata; class Actinopteri; order Salmoniformes; family Salmonidae; genus Oncorhynchus; species Oncorhynchus nerka. The sequence continues at coordinate 67,334,613 of NC_088415.1, forward strand.
GGTTAGCAGATGTTAATGCGAGTGTAGCGAAATGCTTGTGCTTTGCAGTAATAACCAACGAGTAATCTAATCTAACAATTTCACAACAGCTACCTTATACACACACGTGTAAAGGGATGAAGAATATGTACATAAAGATATATGAATGAGTGATGGTACAGAACGGCATAGGCCAGATGCAGTAGATGGTATCGAGTACAGTATATACATATGATATGAGTAATGTAGGGTATGTAAACATTATATTAAGTGGCATTGTTTAAAGTGGCTAGTGATATATGTATTACATAAAGATGGCAAGATGCAGTAGGTGGTATAGAGTACAGTATATACATATGAGATGAGTAATGTAGGGTATGTAAACATTAAATGCTAAATGTGTTTCTGTTGATGTTAATTAATGGTCAATTACCGTTAGACCGACAGTTATTTGCTGGAAATTCACGGGCTGATGAAATTTTGTTACCGCCTCAGTCCTAAGTGGGACTATCATTTGCTTGACCTCCAGGCTGTGTAAGGACTATTTGACCAAGACTAAGAGTGATGGTTCTGCACCAGATGTGCTGGCCTCCACAATCACCTGACCTCATTCCCATTGAGATGGTTTGGGATGAGTTGGACCGCAGAGTGAAGGAAAAGCAGCCAGCAAGTGCTCAACATATGTAGGACTCCTTCAAGAAGGTTGGAAAAGCATTCCTCATGAAGCTGGTTGAGAGAATGCCAAAAGTGTGCAAAGCTGTCATCAAGGCAAAGGGTGGCTACTTTGAAAAATCTAAATTCTAAAATACATTTTAATTTGTTTAATTTAACACTTTTTTGGTTACTACATGATTCCATATGTGTTATTTCATAATTGTGATGTCTTCACTATTATTCTACAATGTAGAAAATAGTGCAAACAAAGAAAGACCCTTGAATGAGAAGGTGTGTCCAAACTTTTGACTGGTACTGTATGTATATCCATTGATAACTTCTAAATGCCTCATGATTTTAGTTCAGCTGTTACACTCTATGAGAACCCAATATATAAGGTTGTTTTTCTCCAATGTTTGTAAACATTGTAAATGTTAACAAACACTGTATAGCCTCATAACATGGATAAAACATTAATTTTGATATCATGAATGGTCAGTCCTTGCATCCATAGCTATGTCTATTTTATCTGAGAATGGTTACATTTCTCCAGGACCCCCCCTTAGATTTCTACCAAAACAGAGACAGGGTGGCTGTTTTGTTATTGTTTCATTTGTGGATTTCCCCTTTAAACAGCTGCATATTATCAAAGTGTCACCAACAAAAAGGTAAACAAGAGGCCTACAGCAAATTAAGCATGTGGCATTCATTTTTGCTCAAAGCATGCCATTCCATGAGCGCAGCATGTATTTTTCAACTCAAATCAATGAACCCTATCTGTCCTCCATGGCAACAAAATCATAAACAACAGAGTAGGGCTGGCCAATAAGTCCTTCGATATTGGGGTAATGCTCAGGTAAAACAATATGGCTAATCTATGCTTCCATATTTCCTTATTTCAGAGGAAAGTGATCTAAATGTAATCAGATTACATTACTGGGTTTGGGTAATCCAAAATGCACATTACTGATTACAATTTTGTACAGGTAACTAGTAACGGATTACATTTAGAAAGTAACCTGCCCAACCCTGCGTACGCTACCGTCACAACACGTAGGCCTCCGTATTGTCCCTAGAATATCTAAGCAAACAGCTGGAGGCAGGGCTTTCTCCTATAGAGCTATATTTATATGGAACCGTCTGCCTATCCCGTGAGAGACACAGACACGGTCTTGACCTTTAAGTCTTTACTGAAGACTCATCTCTTCAGAGGTCCTATGATTGAGTGTAGTCTATCCCAGGGGTGCGAAGGCAACGGAGTAACGGACAGCCCTTGCGGTCTTTGCCTGGCTGGCTCCCCTCTCTCCACTGGGATTGTCTGCCTCTGACCCTATTACAGGGGCTGAGTGACTGACTTACTGGAGCTCACCCATGCCGTCCATAAGAGGGGTGCATTATGTCGGTCAAGGCTTTTTGGGGTTGAGTTACTGACGTGATTCTCCTGTCCGTTTTTTTGCCTTCTTGGGTTCGTGCAGTGGGGGAGTTCTTCGTTGGCTATACTCAGCCTTGTCTTAGGGTAGTAAGTTGGTGGTCTGTTGATATCCCTCTAGTGGTGTGGGGACTGTGCTTTGGCAAAGTGGGTGAGAATATATTCTGCCTGATTGGCCCCCCCAACCCCCATCTCAGTCTCCAGTATTTATGCTGCAATAGTCTATATGCTGGGGTGCTAGGGTCAGTCTGTTCTATCTGGTGTAATTCTCCTGTCTTACTTGGTGTCCTGTGTGTACTTAACTATGTTCCTTCTAACTCTTCCATCTGTCTCTCTCCCCTCCCGGAGGACCCTAGAATCATGCCTCAGGACTACCTGGCCTGACAACTCCTGGCTATCCCTGTCCCCTAGTCCACCTTGTTGTGCTACTGCTATAGTTTCAACAGTTCTGCCTGTGGCTATGACCTGTTCACCGTACATGCTACTTGTCCCAGACCTGCTGTTTTAGACCCTCTCTCTCTCTCTTCCTCTCTCTCTCCCTCCCTCTCTACTGCTGTCTCGACCTCTGAATGCTGGGCTATGAAAAGCCAACTGACATTTAGTCCTGAAGTGCTGACCTGTTTCACCCTCTACAAACACTGTGATTATTACTTGACCCTGCTGGTCATATATGAATGTTTGAACATACAGTATAATATCCACCTGGAAGAGCCAGAAAAGGACTGGACATCCCTCAAAGCCTGGTTCCTCTCTAGGTTTCTTCCTAGGTTCCTGCCTTTCTAGGGATTTTTTGTAGCCACCGTGCTTCTAAATCTGCATTGCTTGCATTTGGGGATTTTAGCCTGGGTTTCTGTATAAGCACTTTGTGACATCTGCTGATTTAAAAAGGGCTTTATGAATACATTTGATTGATTTTGATTGTCATCAGCAAGGACTAGAGATAAAAAGAAACAGAATCCAACAGCAAGAACAGGCCAAATCCTAGAGGAAAACCTAGTTCAGTCTGCTTTCCAACAGACACTGGGAGATGAATTCACCTTTCAGCAAGACAATAACCTAAAACACAAGGCCAAATATACACTGGCGTTGCTTACCAAGACGACATTGAAAATCGACAGCAAGACCTGAACATGTCTTTCTTGCAATGATCAACAATCAACTTGACAGAGCTTCAAGAATTTCAAAAAGAATAATGGGCAAATATTGTACTATAGCAAAGGTATAGAGACTGACACAAAAAAGACTCACAGCTGTAATTGCCAGCAACGGTACCTCTACAAAGTATTGAATCAGGTGTGTGAATACTTACAGTATGTAAATGAGATATTTTTGTATTTCATTTTACAATAAACTGAACAAAAAATTCTAAAAACATGTTTCCACTATATTATTATGATGTGTTATATAGAAACATATACAGTTGAAGTCGGAAGTTTACATACACTTAGGTTGGAGTCATCAAAACGGTTAGGACATCTACTTTGTGCATGACACAAGTCATTTTTCCAACAATTGTTTACAGACAGATTATTTCACTTATAATTCACTGTATCACAATTCCAGTGGGTCAGAAGTTTACATACACTAAGTTGACTGTGCCTTAAAACAGTTTGGAAAATGGCTCTAGAAGCTTCTGATAGGCTAATTGACATAATTTGAGTCAATTGGAGGTGTACCTGTGGATGTATGTCAACGCCTACCTTCAAACTCAGTGCCTCTTTGCTTGACATCATGGGAAAATCACAAGATATCAGCCAAGACCACAGAAAAAAACCTGTAGACCTCCACAAGTCAGGTTCATCCTTGGGAGCAATTTCCAAACGCCTGAAGCTCATCTGTACGAACAATTGTACGCAAGTACAAACACCATGGGACCACACAGCCGTCATGACAGTCAGGAAGGAGGGGAAATCACATCTCTCACTTGGTAGATCTAGACTCTATCGACATAGGGCAGCAGTCTCTAAGGTCCAGGGTAGAGTTCTTGGCTGTAGCCGGCTAGGGATAGTATCTAAAGTACAAGGCAGGGTACCGGGCAGAGGCTGGCTGGTGATGACTGTTCAACAGACTAATGGCTTGTTTTCTTTTTTTAGTCTCTGGGTCCAAGCTTTGATGCAGTTCGGTCCAAAATTGTTGAGACCCTCGATAAAGGTGACTAAATAGATGGTGCGGATAGATATGGCAGCATTGCTTCTAGCCCCATGCAACTTTGCAGTATTTTATTTCTGATATTATTAGCCCAGAATTCTTTTGGTGTTATTACATACAGCCGGGAAGAACTTTTGGATTTCAGAGCGGCGGTAACTCACCAGCATTACCAGCATTACGACCCGGAATACGACTTTCCCGAATCGAATCCTTTATTCGTACCAGCCAGGGCAATAGAACTGATTCCAGAGGCTGATCCAAATCCGGTGGAGAAAAGGTATTCGGAGTGGACTTCTAGTCCGACTCAGGAGGCGCAAACACCACCCACCGCTTCCAAGTATATTACTCGCTATTGTTCAGTACCTGGAAAATAAAGTTGACGAGCTCAGGGTGAGGATTTCCTTCCAGAGAGACATCAGGGATTGTAACATACTGTGTTTCATGGAAACATGGCTCTCTCAGGATATACTGTCTGAGTCCGTACAGCCAGTTGGGTTCTCAGTTCATATCTCTCCAGGATGAAGAAGGGCAGGGGTGTATGTTTCATGATTAACTACTCTTGGTGTGATTGTGATAATATACAGAAACTAAAGTCATTTTCTTCACCCAACCTAGAACACCTAACAATTTAATGCCGACATTATTAACTCCCAAGATAATTCTCTTTGCATATGGTCACAGCCGTGTATATTCCCTCTCAAGCCGATACCACGATGGCCCTAAAATAACTTCACTGGACTTTATGCAAACAGAAAACCACATATCCTGAGTTCGCATTTATTGTAGCTGGTGATTTTAATAAAACATATTTGAGGAAAACACATTGACTGTAGTACTCGTGCTGCTAAAACACTCAACCACTGCTACTCTAACTTCTGGGATGCCTACAAGGCCCTCCCTTCAGAAAATCTGACTCCAATTTACTCCTCTCTTCCTTCAGGCAAAAACTCAAACAGGAAGTACCCGTGCTAACGACTACACAAACACTGGTCTGACCAATCGGAATCTATACTTCAAAATTGTATGATCACGTGGACTGGGATATATTCTGGTAGCCTCCAAGAATAAAATTGACGAATACACTGATACGGTGACTGAGTTTATCAGGAAGATGATGTACCCACTGTGACTAATACGACCTGCCCTAACCAGAAACCGTGGATAGATGACAGCATTCGCGCAAAACTGAAAGAGCGAACCACCGTATTTAACCAATGCAAGGTGACTGGGAATATGGCCGAATACAAACAGTGTAGTTATTCCTTCTGTAAGGCAATCAAACAGGCAAAACGTCAGTATAGAGACAAAGTGGCGTCGCAATTTAACGGCTCAGACACGACACGTACAGTACCAGTCAACAATATGGACATACCTACTCATTCTGAGGTGCAGTTAACTCTATTGAACTTATCCTCTGCAGCAGACAATGAAAGGAAAACTAGCCACGTCTCGGACACCGACGTCTTGCTTCTGGACAAGCTAAACACCTTCTTCACCCGCTTTGAGGATAACACAGTGCCACTGACACGGCCCGCTACCTATGACTGTGGGCTCTCCTTCTCAATTGCCGATGTGAGTAAGACATTTAAGCTGTGTTAACCCTCGCAAGGCTGCCTGCCCAGACGGTATCCTTCGCCGCTTCCTCAGAGCATGCGCAGACCAGCTGGTTGGAGTGTTTACCGACATATTCAATCTCTCCCTATCCCAGTCTGCTGTCCCCACATGCTTCAAGATGGCCACCATTGTTCCTGTACCCAAAAAAGAAAAGGTAACTGAACTAAATGACAATCACCCCGTAGCACTCACTTCTGTCATCATGTTGTGCTTTGAGAGACTAGTCTAGGATCGTATCACCTCAACCTTACATGACACCCTAGACCCAATTTCAATTGCTCGTGTTTCTTGGCCCAAGCAAGTCTATTCTTATTATTGATGTCCTTTAGTAGTGGTTCCTTTGCAGCAATTCAACCATGAAAGCCTGATTCACACAGTCTCTTCTGATCAGTTGATGTTGAGAGGTGTCTGTTACTTGAACTCTGTGAAGCATTTATTTGGGCTGCAATTTATGAGGCTGGTAACTCTTATAAAAGTATCCTCTGCAGCAGAGGTAACTCTGAGTCTTCCATTCCCGTGGCGGTCCTCATGAGAGCCCGTTTCATCATAGCTCTTGATGGTTTTTGCGACTGCAAATTTTCCATATTGACTGACCTTCATGTCTTAAAGTAATGATGGACTGTCGTTTCTCTTTGCGTATTTGAACTGTTCTTGCCATAATATGGACTTGGTCTTTTACCAAATAGGGCTGTCTTCTGTATACCCCTGTACCTTGTCACAAAACAACTGATTGTCTCAAACGCATTGGCTCAAACACCGGTTGTGTATATATTTTTTTATCCATTCCTTTACTTTAAATTTCAGTGCATTGTGTGTATTGTTGTAAAATTGGTAGATATTACTTGTTTGATATTACTGCACTGTTGGAGCTAGAAACACAAGCATTTCGCTACACTCTCAATAACATCTGCTAAACATGTGCGTTACTTTTTTAGGTGTCCACAAGTTTGCGCCTATACTTGCAATAACGGGGAACATGGGTTGGGAACCCTGTGAGGTGAAATGGAAGGTGTGTGTGGTGAGACTTTTGAATGGACTGTTGGATGGGATCTATCCATAGGGGGAGCCTGGGCAACTGAAATGTCTGACCTTATTCAACAGTCTGACTGTGAAGATCTGTACATTAACCAAATTAAGGGAGACATAGATATGATTAAAAGACAACTGTTGATGCAATATGAAAAGAAATGGGTGGAGGAGATTACTCGTAAACCCAAATTGAGAACCTTTTGTTTGATCAAGGGTGAATTTGTGTGTGAGAGATATATTATGTATAACCTACCTAAAAGCAAGAGATCGCTATGTGCACAAGTAAGATCAGGGATATTACCTCTGCGTACTGAAACAGGTCGGTATTGTGGTGAAATGGAAGAGGAAAGCCTATGTAACTATTGTGACCTTGAAGAAATAGAGAATGAAACTCATTTGATCCTCTATTTCCCTCTATTTAATTAATTCAGTCATTCATGTATGTGACCAATAAAATTGTATTTAATTTTATTTGATGCACCTATATTGTCTCTGCTTGCTAGATGATAGCAGGGTGAACAGGATATGGCTCGGGTGGCTGAGGTCCTTGATGATCTTCTTGGCCTTCCTGTGACACCGGGTGCTGTAGATGTCCTGGAGGCCAGCCAGTGGGCCCCCAGTTTACGTTGAGCTGACCGCACCACCCTCTGGAGAGCCCTGCGGTTGCTGGTGGTGCAGTTACCATACCAGATGGTGCTACATCCTGACATAATGATCTCTATGGTGCATCTGTAAAGGTTTGTGAGGGTTTTCAGCCTCCTGAGGTTGAAGAGGTGCTGCTGAGCTTCTAGTCATGAAATCTATGCAGCCTACTCAATCACTTTTTATAGCTACTGTTTACAGGCCTCCTGGGCCATATACAGCGTTTCTCACTGAGTTCCCTGAATTCCTATCGGACCTTGTAGTCATTGCAGATAATATTCTAATCTTTGGTGACTTTAATATTCACATGGAAAAGTCCACAGACCCACTCCAAAAGGCTTTCGGAGCCATCATCGACTCAGTGGGTTTTGTCCAACATGTCTCTGGACCCACTCACAGTCACAGTCATACGCTGGACCTAGTTTTGTCCCATGGAATAAATGTTGTGGATCTTAATGTTTTTCCTCATAATCCTGGACTATCGGACCACCATTTTATTACGTTTGCAATTGCAACAAATAATCTGCTCAGACCCCAACCAAGGAACATCAAAAGTCGTGCTATAAATTCACAGACAACACAAAGATTCCTTGATGCCCTTCCAGACTCCCTCTGCCTACCCAAGGACGCCAGAGGACAAAAATCCGTTAACCACCTAACTGAGTATCTCAATTTAACCTTGCGCAATACCCTAGATGCAGTTGCACCCCTAAAAACTAAAAAAATGTCTCATAAGAAACTAGCTCCCTGGTACACAGAAAATACCCGAGCTCTGAAGCAAGCTTCCAGAAAATTGGAACGGAAATGGCGCCACACCAAACTGGAAGTCTTCCGACTAGCTTGGAAGGACGGTACCGTGCAGTACCGAAGAGCCCTTACTGCTGCTCGATCATCCTATTTTTCTAACTTAATTGAGGAAAATAAGAACAATCCGAAATTCCTTTTTGATACTGTCGCAAAGCTAACTAAAAAGCAGCATTCCCCAAGAGAGGATGACTTTCACTTTAGCAGTGATAAATTCATGAACTTCTTTGAGGAAAAGATTATGATTATTAGAAAGCAAATTACGGACTCCTCTTTAAACCTGCGTATTCCTCCAAACCTCAGTTGTCCTGAGTCTGCACAACTCTGCCAGGACCTAGGATCAAGAGAGACGCTCAAGTCTTTTAGTACTATATCTCTTGACACAATGATGAAAATAATCATGGCCTCTAAACCTTCAAGCTGCATACTGGACCCTATTCCAACTAAACTACTGAAAGAGCTGCTTCCTGTGCTTGGCCCTCCTATGTTGAACATAATAAACGGCTCTCTATCCACTGGATGTGTACCAAACTCACTAAAAGTGGCAGTAATAAAGCCTCTCTTGAAAAAGCCAAACCTTGACCCAGAAAATATAAAAACTATCGGCCTATATCGAATCTTCCATTCCTCTCAAAAATTTTAGAGAAGGCTGTTGCGCAGCAACTCACTGCCTTCCTGAAGACAAACAATGTATACGAAATGCTTCAGTCTGGTTTTAGACCCCATCATAGCACTGAGACGGCACTTGTGAAGGTGGTAAATGACATTTTAATGGCAACGGACCGAGGCTCTGCATCTGTCCTCGTGCTCCTAGACCTTAGTGCTGCTTTTGATACCATCGATCACCACATTCTTTTGGAGAGATTGGAAACCCAAATTGGTCTACACGGACATGTTCTGGCCTGGTTTAGATCTTATCTGTCGGAAAGATATCAGTTTGTCTCTGTGAATGGTTTGTCCTCTGACAAATCAACTGTAAATTTCGGTGTTCCTCAAGGTTCTGTTTTAGGACCACTATTGTTTTCACTATATATTTTACCTCTTGGGGATGTTATTCGAAAACATAATGTAAACTTTCACTGCTATGCGGATGACACACAGCTGTACATTTCAATGAAACATGGTGAAGCCCCAAAATTGCCCTCGCTAGAAGCATGTGTTTCAGACATAAGGAAGTGGATGGCTGCAAACTTTCTACTATTAAACTCGGACAAAACAGAGATGCTTGTTCTAGGTCCCAAGAAACAAAGAGATCTTCTGTTGAATCTGACAATTAATCTTAATGGTTGTACAGTCGTCTCAAATAAAACTGTGAAGGACCTCGGCGTTACTCTGGACCCTGATCTCTCTTTTGAAGAACATATCAAGACCATTTCGAGGACAGCTTTTTCCATCTACGTAACATTGCAAAAATCAGAAACTTTCTGTCCAAAAATGATGCAGAAAAATTCATCCATGCTTTTGTCACTTCTAGGTTAGACTACTGCAATGCTCTATTTTCCGGCTACCCGGATAAAGCACTAAATAAACTTCAGTTAGTGCTGAATACGGCTGCTAGAATCCTGACTAGAACCAAAACATTTGATCATATTACTCCAGTGCTAGCCTCTCTACACTGGCTTCCTGTCAAAGCAAGGGCTGATTTCAAGGTTTTACTGCTAACCTACAAAGCATTACATGGGCTTGCTCCTACCTATCTCTCTGATTTGGTCCTGCCGTACATACCTACACGTACGCTACGGTCACAAGACGCAGGCCTCCTAATTGTCCCTAGAATTTCTAAGCAAACAGCTGGAGGCAGGGCTTTCTCCTATAGAGCTCCATTTTTATGGAACGGTCTGCCTACCCATGTCAGAGACGCAAACTCGGTCTCAACCTTTAAGTCTTTACTGAAGACTCATCTCTTCAGTGGGTCATATGATTGAGTGTAGTCTGGCCCAGGAGTGGGAAGGTGAACGGAAAGGCTCTGGAGCAACGAACCGCCCTTGCTGTCTCTGCCTGGCCGATTCCTCTTTCCACTGGGATTCTCTGCCTCTACCCTGTTACGGGGCTGAGTCACTGGCTTACTGGGGCTCTCTCATGCCGTCCCTGGGGGTGCGTCACCTGGGTGGGTTGATTCACTGTTGTGGTCGGCCTGTCTGGGTTGGCGCCCCCTTGGGTTGTGCCGTGGCGGAGATCTTTGTGGGCTATACTCGGCCTTGTCTCAGGATGGTAAGTTGGTGGTTGAAGATATCCCTCTAGTGGTGTGGGGGCTGTGCTTTGGCAAAGTGGGTGGGGTTATATCCTTCCTGTTTGGCCCTGTCTGGGGTGTCCTCGGATGGGGCCACAGTGTCTCCTGACCCCTCCTGTCTCAGCCTCCAGTATTTATGCTGCATTAGTTTATGTGTCGGGGGCTAGGGTCAGTTTGTTATATCTGGAGTACTTCTCCTGTCCTATTCGGTGTCCTGTGTGAATCTAAGTGTGCGTTCTCTAATTCTCTCCTTCTCTCTTTCTTTCTCTCTCTCGGAGGACCTGAGCCCTAGGACCATGCCCCAGGACTACCTGACATGATGACTCCTTGCTGTCCCCAGTCCACCTGGCCATGCTGCTGCTCCAGTTTCAACTGGCCTGGGCCCTAGGACCATGTCCCAGGACTACCTGACATGATGACTCCTTGCTGTCCCCAGTCCACCTGGCCATGCTGCTGCTCCAGTTTCAACTGTTCTGCCTTACTATTATTCAACCATGCTGGTCATTTATGAACATTTGAACATCTTGGCCACGTTCTGTTATAATCTCCACCCGGCACAGCCAGAAGAGGACTGGCCACCCCACATATGCTCTCTCTAATTCTCTCTTTCTTTCTCTCTCTCGGAGGACCTGAGCCCTAGGACCGTGCCCCAGGACTACCTGACATGATGACTCCTTGCTGTCCCCAGTCCACCTGACTGTGCTGCTGCTCCAGTTTCAACTGTTCTGCCTTATTATTATTCGACCATGCTGGTCATTTATGAACATTTTAACATCTTGGTCATGTTCTGTTATAATCTCTACCCGGCACAGCCAGAAGAGGACTGGCCACCCCACATAGCCTGGTTCCTCTCTAGGTTTCTTCCTAGGTTTTGGCCTTTCTAGAGAGTTTTTCCTAGCCACCGTGCTTTTACACCTGCATTGTTTGCTGTTTGGGGTTTTAGGCTGGGTTTCTGTACAGCACTTTGAGATATCAGCTGATGTACGAAGGGCTATATAAATAAATGTGATTTGATTTGATTTGATTTGCTGTGCCTTTGTCACTATGGTGTCAGTGTGGAGGGACCATTTCAGATCTTCAGCAATGTGCACGCTGAGGAACTTTAAGCTTTTGACCGTCTCCACTACAGCCCTGTCGATGTGGATGGGGGCGTGCTCTCTCTGCAATTCTCCTGTAGTCCACGATCAGCTCCTTTCATTTTGTTGACATTGAGGAAGAGGTTATTTTCCTGGCACCACTCCGACAGGGATCTCACCTCCTCCCTGCAGGCTATCTCGTTGTTGTTGGTAATCTGGGAGTACAGGAGGGGGCTGAGCACACACCCCTGTGGGGATCCCACGTTGAGGATCAGCGTGATGGACTTGTTGTTGCCTATCTTACCACCTGGGGTCGGCCCAAGAGGAAGCCAGCTGGTCTGCACATGCTCTAAGAATGTGGTTTGGGATGCCATCTGGACCAGCAGCCTTGCGTGGGTTAACCCCCTAAGGTCAATGTCCATGCCCCCGTGGAAATCGAATTAGCATAATAAAAGATTGGCATAAAAATCCATCAGTTTAAGCTAGAGATATCTATTTTTTTGCATTGTATCAATCCACTGCATCCACCCATATTGCACATCCGCATCTGTGGTGAAAGGTAACAGAGCTAGAGCAGTGTTTGTCAGACCATGACACACCCGAAAATCGGTCTTCTCACAAAATCGTCTGTAGCGTCTGAACGGTGTGGCCTATAAACTATTATGACCCTTCCAGGGAAAGGTGAGACTCCCACAAACACGTACTTGTTTTTCTGTCGGATGCCCACTGGCCTCACAAGATTTGTCTTGACTGGTCTGAAGGTCCCCATTACCCTCGCGCCTCCCCCTGGCTTCGACTCCTATGGGTTAACAAAAGTACAAGATGGCGCCGACAGACCGGGTCACCCTGTTTCTAGCTAAGAGACAACTTTGCTGTATTTCTTACATTATTTGCTCAGAACGTTTTTAGTATCATTTCCTCCAACTGAAAATAACATTTGGACAATAGATCAGTGGTCACTCACCAGAAATTCTACATCCCTGACCTGGATCCTTTGTTTGGACTTCTCAAGGCATTTATCCCGGCTGCTGATAGATAGAAGGTAGAGGGAGCTTGTCAGGAGTGCATTGTAGAATTAGTCTGATTCATTTCCATTGTTCACAGCCAATTATCTTCTTTAAACTCACTGCCCTGCTCTTATCTGGGCCTCGCAATGTGTTCCTTTAATCTTATCCAATGAAGAGAACTCATCACCCGAGTGCTAGATGGATAATTCTGTCAGACTTTAGCACAGATATGAATTACTCTGCCATCAGTGTTTCAAGGGGATCTGGAAGAGGACACAATACTTCTGCATTGGCTAAAATTGTGTGAAAACAGTGTGTTAACATCAAACTGGCTCTAACAAGCAAACAAACAGAAAAGTAATATGTTATTTCTCCTTGCCGCTATGTTGTAGCATTTAAATGATCCTGGGACACTTCTGTTTGTTATCATACCCCGGCTGTATAATTTCAATGTTCACTTCTATGTCTGTATAGATTAGAAGATGCCAGTGAAAAATGTGCAAGATCACATCCCAGAGATATTAGGAGAAGTAGAGTTGTGCCGTTGCAGTATGAGGATAAGTTCCTTACCTAAAGAAAGAAAAAGAGCCTACTCTTAGCTTGGATCAATAGAGTTCCAGAGCAAAGTGAAATGGACCATAAATCTGACCTGCCAGCTGCAGTTGTTAGAACACAACCAAAGGCTATATCAAGGCACTGATAGAACAGAACAGGATAGAATAAAACAGAATAGAGCATAGAACGGAGCAAGGCAGTGACAGACCTTCAGAGCGTCATCATTCAGACCCCTTGACTTTTTCCACATTTTGTTACGTTACAGCCTTATTCTACAATTGATAAATATTTTTTTGTTGTTGCCATTTTTACAAATGTAAAAAAAAAAAAACTGAAACATCACATTTGCATAAGTATTCCGACCCTTTGTTGAAGCACCTTCGGCAGCGATTACAACCTTGAGTCTTCTTGGGGACGATGCTACAAGCTAGGCACACCTGTATTTGGGGAGTTTATCCCGTTCTTCTCTGCATATCCTCTCAAGCTCTGCCAGGTTGGATGGAGAGCATCGCTGCACAGCTATTTTCAGGTCTCTCCAGAGATGTTCGATTGGGTTCAAGTCCGGGCTCTGGCTGGGCCACTTAAGAACATTCACAGACTTGTCCCGAAGCCACACCTGCATTATCTTGGCTGTGTATCTTGGGTCGTTGTCCTGTTGGAAGGTGAACCTTCACCCCAATCTGAGGTCCTGAGTGCTCTGGAGCAAGTTTTCAACAAGGATCTCTCTGTACTTTGCTCCTTTCATCTTTCCCTCGATCTTGACTAGTCTCCCAGTCCATGCCACTGAAAAACATCCCCACAGCATGATGCTGCCACCATCATGCTTCACCGTAAGGATGGTGCCAGGTTTCCTCCAGATGTGATGCTTGGCATTCAGGCCAAAGAGTTCAATCTTGGTTTCAACAGACCAGAGAATCTTGTTTTTCATGGTCTGAGAGTCCTTTAGGTGCCTTTTGGCAAACTCCAAGCGGGCTGTCATGTGCATTTTACTGAGGAGTGGATTCCGTCTGGCCACTCTACTATAAAGGTCTGATTGTTGGAGTGCTGCAGAGATATTTGTACTTCTGGAAGGTTCTCTCCATCTCCACAGAGGAACTCTAGAGCTCTGTCAGAGTGACAATCGTGTTCTTGATTGCCTCCCCGACCAAGGCCCGTCTCCCCCGATTGATCAGTTTGGCTGGGCGGCCAGCTCTAAGAGGAGACTTGGTTGTTCCAAACTTCTTCCATTTAAGAATAATGGAGGCCACTGTGTTCTTGGGGACCTTCAAAGCTGCAGACATTTTTTAGTACCCTTCCCCAGATCTGTGCCTTGACACAATCCTGTCTCTTGGCTCTCTGGAGAATTCCTTTGACCTCATGGCTTGGTTTTTGCTCTGACATGCACTGTCAACTGTGGGCCCTTATATAGACAGGTTTGCCTTTCCAAATCATGTTCAATCAATTGAATTTACCGCAGGAGGACTCCTATCAAGTTGTAGAAACATCTCAAGAATGGTCATTGGAAACCTGATGCATTTGAGCTCAATTTTGAGTCTCATAGGAAAGAGTCTGAATACTCACGTAAATAAGTTATTTGTGTTTTGATTTGATTTGTCATCATGGTGTCATTGTGTGTAGATTGATGAGGATTTTTTATTTATTTAATCAATTTTAAAATAAGGCTATAACGTTCCAAAATGTGGAAAAAAGGAAGGGGTCTGAATACTTTCTGAATGCAGTGTACATACAGTTCTCTGGAAATGCTATGCTTCCAGCCAGTCAGCCAGCTGTGAAAACTACCCTCTTAAGATGGTTTTACATCTGCAACATGATTGAAAAACAACTCTTGTAGAATGAATAGGATTACTATTCAGCATAATGTAACAGGATGACACGATGAATTGTGTGATGGGGTTTTTGCGAGCCCCACTTGGTTATTGTCTCTTACTTGTCTGTCATTTTAACTCATCGCTTCTCCGTCAGACTGTTATGTGTGTAACTGTCTCTTAATTCATTTGATAGAGCTTTTATCATGTACCCTTTATTAAACATCCTTTTACATTGATCCAACAGAATAGAGCAGCCAGCACAATTCCCTGGCACTGCCACTTACTGGAGTCACTCAGGAGAGACTAGCATTTGATTAATAACCTGCCCAAAAGCATTAAAACTAAGGAGTTCCTCAGTCCTTCTCCCCAGTTTGGGTCTGTACAGCCTCCAATAGTCCATTACTTTGATCTACAGGTCACAGAGGAACAAAACTCAATACGGAGGGGCTTAGACGGCGTTATGAGCCATATCAAGATGAGTTGGATGTGGACTGGGAAACCATGACTTCTCCACATTGACTCTAATTTCTCAATACGATGGAAGAAGGAGATAAAATAGCTTAAGACTGTCACAGCACATCAATTCAGTAATACAGCTGAGGCAGAGCAGCGAGAGCAGCATACCGGATGGTGACGGAATACATGAATAGAAAAGCACCACTCCAAACAGCTCCATCTGAATCCACATAAAAAGATAACTGCCTGCTTTCCGTTCCTACCAAATTTGAATTTTATTGGGAAATTTGCTGACGGTGTGCCATACTTCAAACGCTAAACCAAAATGCTGGCATATTGGTGGAACACCTTCAGATTGATCAAAATATACATATTATACAAGATTATTGCATTTCATTTCAACAAATAGCAGAATAAAAATCCTTTTAAGACAAGAAATTTGAGGTAGTAAAGAGCTATCATCATTGGCATCCCTGGAAGTTGAGTCTGATCTCTTTTCCACAGGTTTCAGATGTCTGCTTTTTGTTGGTCCTGCTGTGGCTGAGCAGGCCAATCCTACCAACGGAGCTATGCATCTGAGTCTTATACAGATGTAATAGAATCCTGTCAAACATGTGCCATCCATACATCCACCTTAGCATGTAGTCGTAAATTGGATCCCTGCCTTCAATGTGAAATTCAATAAGAATATGATCAAGTGATTTGTCTCCACAATTATTTCTCCTTCTCCCAGCCTGCCCCAAGAATCCTGTTTAGTTGGATCATTGTGTGTGTGTGTGTGTGTGTGCGTGCGTGCGTGCGTGCGTGCGTGCGTGCGTGCGTGCGTGCATGTGAGTGTGTTCCAGAAGCACATGAATATAATACCCATTGCTATGCCTAATTCCTTCTAAGGCGTCCACGGCTTCACCCAGGTAACTGGTAAGTGGTAAATGATGCCTTGTGTTACCATGAGATCTCCTGCAGAGACAAAGCGTCTCTTAATACCAGCGAGTATTCACAGAAGCCATGCAGGCTAATTATCTTCTATTTCAGAGTAATGTATCTCTTTTCCAGCCCTACTTAGATTAAAGGCTGTTCTCATCTTCATGTAGTGAAGTGTAAAATCGTTTTTGGTCCTTGAGTGCATTGGATTTTGTTCAACCATTTGCAATAGTTTGCTGATGTATGTAGTAATAGTCTATATATCTGATCACCAGTTGTAGTATGTCAAAACCAGGTGTAAATGGATTATGAACATCTTAGAGGCCAATTAAATATAAGTATCTAAGATATTAATAATCCATTTACACCTGGTATTGACATACAACTGGTGATCAGATCTATAGAGTATAACATACATAAGCAAACCATCGCAGGCCTACTGTAGTGTATGAACCTGTGTTCTTAAAGGATGTCGAAGACACTGACTGACCTAGTATTGATTCAGAGAAATGGGTTAATACAACTCACTCTGAAAACCCTCTCCATGAACTGACAATGTCACTTTAATGAAAAAGGGAAACATACTGTATGGCTATACTGTATTTTCTATTCAGATGGGAATCAAATCATATCATGATATGAACAAGGTTGTTATATTTGATACAGAAAAGGAAGGAGTGAGTGGTAAAATAAAGTGTAGTGTAGGTGTTTAAACGCTGAGAGTCCCAGGCACTTATTTATTTATTTATTAAGTTCTCATTTACAATTGCGACCTGGCCAAGATAAAGCAAAGCAGTTCGACAGATACAACGACACAGAGTTACACATGGAGTAAAACAAACATACAGTCAATAATACAGTATAAACAAGTCTATATACAATGTGAGCAAATGAGGTGAGAAGGGAGGTAAAGGCAAAAAAGGCCATGGTGGCAAAGTAAATACAATATAGCAAGTAAAACACTGGAATGGTAGTTTTGCAATGGAAGAATGTGCAAAGTAGAAATAAAAATAATGGGGTGCAAAGGAGCAAAAATAAATAAATAAATTAAATACAGTTGGGAAAGAGGTAGTTGTTTGGGCTAAATTATAGGTGGGCTATGTACAGGTGCAGTAATCTGTGTCCTGCTCTGACAGTTGGTGCTTAAAGCTAGTGAGGGAGATAAGTGTTTCCAGTTTCAGAGATTTTTGTAGTTCGTTCCAGTCATTGGCAGCAGAGAACTGGAAGGAGAGGCGGCCAAAGAAAGAATTGGTTTTGGGGGTGACTAGAGAGATATACCTGCTGGAGCGTGTGCTACAGGTGGGAGATGCTATGGTGACCAGCGAGCTGAGATAAGTGGGGACTTTACCTAGCAGGGTCTTGTAGATGACATGGAGCCAGTGGGTTTGGCGACGGGTATGACGCGAGGGCCAGCCAACGAGAGTGTACAGGTCGCAATGGTGGGTAGTATATGGGGCTTTGGTGACTAAACGGATTGCACTGTGATAGACTGCATCCAATTTGTTGAGTAGGGTATTGGAGGCTATTTTGTAAATGACATCGCCAAAGTCGAGGATTGGTAGGATGGTCAGTTTTACAAGGGTATGTTTGGCAGCATGAGTGAAGGATGCTTTGTTGCGAAATAGGAAGCCAATTCTAGATTTAACTTTGGATTGGAGATGTTTGATATGGGTCTGGAAGGAGAGTTTACAGTCTAACCAGACACCTAAGTATTTGTAGTTGTCCACGTATTCTAAGTCAGAGCCGTCCAGAGTAGTGATGTGACTTATACCTCTTGCCCTGAATGTTTGTTTATCGATTTCTTTTTTTCGACATAATCACTACATCTTAGAGAAGAAAGGACATACAACAAATGCTACCAGGAGATACATCTGGGTCTAATTAGATAGGACCTGTTGCATTTTTACAACCAGGGGTCTCACAGGGTAGAGAAGGAGGGATATTGGATGCTTGCATGGCAGGAAATGGTCCATCACTGTGCTTCCCTGGATCATGAATTAACCCCTTACCTCCTACAGTAGAGGTGCATTTAGATAATAGCCCAAAACAGTCTTACATTACAGAAACTGGCACACACACATGCTTGGGTATGTGCACACACCCATGTGTGGGCGTGTACGTGCACAGACACATACTGTACCTAACACATTCATCTACCAGACACACACACACACACACACACACTCTGTATCCTGTTTATATCTGCAAATGCATGAATATCCACAATTATCTCTCAAGGGAAAGACAGTTACTGTATGTCACAGGAAAAGGAGCACTGTTAAAGATCACAATCATTTGAATTTTCAGTTGGAATATCTATATAAATACATTCACAGTTTTTCAGGAGCCTATTGGCTCAAATCTAATGGCAAAAAAACATTGATTTTACACAAACTATTATGGATAGTCAAGAAAAATGTTCTTCCACCTGGTTTGTTTTACGACATATGTGATACTGCAGGCGTTTGGAATTATCACAGTTATTCAAATGAACACGGTAAAAAAAGGTTTCCAAAAAGACATCTTGCTTTTTGAATGTCAAGTTTGCATAATATAATTAAGCTAATTACCATAGACACAAGTTCTCTGTTTTGATGCATTACGTTTGTATTTCTTTTGTTGTTTCAGAATGTAATTGATGTTTTGAATCAGAAACATAAAACATATTAAGGGAAACAAATCCTGATGGTATAATATACCTTATAATAATATACCTCACATCCTAATTTTTGTGTGTGTGTGTGTGTGTGTGTGTGTGTGTGTGTGTGTGTGTGTGTGTGTGTGTGTGTGTGTGTGTGTGTGTGATGTAGAGTTGAATGTGTGCCAATAGTCTCTAAGGTGCAGATGAATTGCAGGTCTGAGCGTGTGTGTTTGTATCCCTGCGTGTCTATGAGTCCAAACCTCCAAGAAAAATGATAATATGCCAACGTGTTTAGTTAGTAATATTCAAGTCCAGTCCAATTACTCCACACTACCAGTGAAGAACTGTAATCACATACAGTGTATTCAGTGGGTATACAAGAGGGTATACTTAAGCAATAAGGCACGAGTGGGTGTGGTATATGGCCAATATACCACGGCTAAGGGATCACGGGAGTGCCTGGATACAGCCCTTGGCCGTGGTATATTGGCCATATACCACAAACCACAGAGATGCCTTATTGCTGTTATAAACTGGTTACCAACATAATTAGAGCAGTAAAAATACATGTTTTGATATACCACGGCTGTCAGATAATCATCATTCAATGCTCAAACCACCCAGTTTATAATCAGGTATACGCCATATACCTACTTATTTTTCAGTGGGCAATGTATACACTCACTTATTTTTTCCCCAGGATGACTATCAAAGTTTTGTAGCGATGGACCAGAATTTTTAGCTTAAAATGTTGATAAACTTTTATTTCTTCACATTTTCAGCAGAGCAATGTGCACACAGTGGTATGCCTAGAATGGTGCAAATGTTCCAAAATTTGTGGGGGAAATGCGAGCAGTTTCATGGAGAGAGATGGAAATATCTGTTAGAAATTTAGAGAGGGGTGGGAGATCTAAAGATGCAACAACTATTACGGGTTGCTAATACGACTAGGATAATGCCTTTGGCTGCTACACAATTAAAGAAAGTTGAAAGAAAAGCAATATAACAAGGGAACACATATGAAACCTTTAGAAAAGAATGGCCTTCATGTTTATATGGTGGGATTTTGGCTATAGGCTGAAGCAAAGTAAGACAGGCCTCATAATATGACGTAAAACGTTGAGGTGTCAAACTATTAAGGAACAGGAAAGATAACATTGCTAATGATAAGCCTAATCATTTCCTCATAGATGGAAAGGCGTTTCCCAAAAAACCTTCTAAGTTCAATATTAACCACCTACAAAGTAGCCTTTGCCTACACTCTAAAAAGAAAAGGTTCCTGGAGTATCCTTTACGGGTTCTTCAAATTTAAACTGTAGGGGAACCCCTATAAGGTCTTCAAAGAACCCCTTTTAATGGATCCTTGAAGAACCTTTTGGGGTTCATTTTTGAACACCGCCCCCTATTATTATTAATAATATGCATAACAGTAACAACAATAACACAATATTTTAGTTGTCAGTGTTTATTATGATTTTAGAGGAAAAGCAGATGTAAAAAAAAATGGAAATGAGGTAAACTCCCAGCAGAGCCCCAAGTCCAATGGATATATCCAATAGCGTGGATATATCCATGGCCAGAATGAATTTGCAGTGCATGGTGATCGAACAGGTTTCCTGCTATATTCATCAGAGGTGTGGGGAGGGTGAACTCTGTGAATCCAAAAATGTGTAATTATACAGATGATTAACAAAACATGCACATGACAGAATTCCTACCTTGGTTTTTGTGGTGAATATGAATGAATTTTTATTTTTTTGATTAGGGATGCACAATATATCGGTGAACATATCGTAATCGGCAGATATTAGCTAAAAATGCCAATATCTGTATCGGCCGATGTCTAGTTTAACGCCCGATGTGCAAAACTGATGTCAAAGCTGATGTGCATACCTATATAACGTAGGTAGAGGTAATGACTCCACGTAAAATTTTGCGCTATACGTGCAACACAGCATTCCTAACCTAGCCCACAATGTCTGCTGTGGATCGAGCAGTCAACAAGTCAAGCAGTCATTTGAAAGAGTAAGAACATTTCAGCGAGACAACTCAAAGGCGAAATCCATTAACACCAAGATGATATCAACCATTCTCTATTGTGGGGGATGTTGGCTTTCGACCGACTGGTCGTGCACCGGTTAACACTACCAAGTGCTCTATTTTTCCAATGTTGCCCTACCGGAGTTACACAGTAATAGCGTCACTGCTATTAGCTTCACGACATACATACTATGGAACGCTGTTTGGGTCTTTGTAAAGATACAGTAACACTGTCAAAGCTGTACAAAAAAGTCAGCAAACAAGCAAACACCGGCCACAAGCGATGTGTTTACAATACCGCATTGGTAATAAAGCATTTGTTCGACCACAACTTCTGGGGTAGCTAGCTTTAGCTTGGTACCTAGCTAGCACAAATACAACCAGCCTGAAAACAATGACCAGTAGAAACTGCAGTCATTTTCATAATTCTTAGCAATGATTTAGGAATCTTTGTCAGTAGGTATTAGCTAGGTTGTCACTTGTTGTTCACCTATTGAAATTGAACTTCAGTTTCTGAAAATAAATAGCTAGCCAGCTACTTAACCCTAAGGCGGTGGCCCGTTCCTGTAGGTTCATGCTCTACAACATCCGCAGAGTACGACCCTGCCTCACACAGGAAGCGGCGCAGGTCCTAATCCAGGCACTTGTCATCTCCCGTCTGGATTACTGCAACTCGCTGTTGGCTGGGCTCCCTGCCTGTGCCATTAAACCCCTACAACTCATCCAGAACGCCGCAGCCCGTCTGGTGTTCAACCTTCCCAAGTTCTCTCACGTCACCCCGCTCCTCCGCTCCCTCCACTGGCTTCCAGTTGAAGCTCGCATCCGCTACAAGACCATGGTGCTTGCCTACGGAGCTGTGAGGGGAACGGCACCTCAGTACCTCCAGGCTCTGATCAGGCCCTACACCCAAACAAGGGCACTGCGTTCATCCACCTCTGGCCTGCTCGCCTCCCTACCACTGAGGAAGTACAGTTCCCGCTCAGCCCAGTCAAAACTGTTCGCTGCTCTGGCCCCCAATGGTGGAACAAACTCCCTCAACGCCAGGACAGCGGAGTCAATCACCACCTTCCGGAGACACCTGAAACCCCACCTCTTTAAGGAATACCTAGGATAGGATAAAGTAATCCCTCTCACCCCCTCCCCTGAAAAGATTTAGATGCACTACTGTTCCACTGGAGGTCATAAGGTGAATGCACCAATTTGTAAGTCGCTCTGGATAAGAGCGTCTGCTAAATGACTTAAATGTAATGTAAATGATTGCTCAAAGATAACGTTCATCTGCTTCATCTGGCTAGTGAGGCTCGACCAGACCAGGTTATGTATTGTGAAGCCAGCCACTGTAAGGATTAGGCACAATATTGGAATTTGCGGTTTGCCTCCAAAATAAAAGTATGTCATTGACAGTGATGCAAATAGTAGAATAGAAGAATTATGCCATACTTTTATTTTGAAGGCTAACCGCAAAGTCCGCTATTGTGGCTAAACCTTATTGTGGCTAGCTTCACATAGTCCACCCACCATTAATCAAATAAGAACTGTGTTATAAATTAGGGTTATTTTAGATGATGACACCTAGCTATATAGTTATATATAGTTCAGTCATCTGCACCCAATACAGTTAGCCTTCTTATAGCCTACATAATTCTTACCTCTTTGTTGATTGATTTACATTTAATTGAGTCCATTTTATGTTTTAGAAAGATTTGTACAAATATGAATAGATAGATGATATCATCATAAAACAATATCAATGTAGATCATACGAGGGACAAACCTTCCCTTAAATGGTGGAGATCTTAACATTGTTCAGTTAAGTGCCTGCACCTGCTGTCCTTTCAAATCCAAATGATTCAGTTGGGCTGTTAGGTTCCTGCAAGAACCCCCACCAACGAAGGAGGTTCCTCGATGAACCCTACCTCCTATGGGGTTCTTAGAAGAACCTTTTGGGGCCATTTTCAGTGCCAAGAACCCTAAGGTTCATTGAAGAACATTCAGAAGAACCCTTGTTGAACCCCTC
The DNA here is from genome assembly GCF_034236695.1 of Oncorhynchus nerka. Classification (NCBI taxonomy): domain Eukaryota; kingdom Metazoa; phylum Chordata; class Actinopteri; order Salmoniformes; family Salmonidae; genus Oncorhynchus; species Oncorhynchus nerka. Next base: position 67,357,663 of record NC_088415.1, read on the forward strand.
ATTTTTTAGAGTGTACCTGGCAGAATGATATCATGATTACTAGCATTAATCCAGTGGCCATTTGTTTTGCAAACTCCATCTCATGTGCTACAGAAACACAGCTAACCAAACAACAGCCTGCACACTTGAAATCTAAAAATCTGTTTCATGCGAGCTCCATCCCATATTCCAGCTGTCATCTCATGTGTCAACAGAAAGTGGCATCACAGCATTTGTGTTGGCGAACCTATCCTTTGTTACACCTTTTATCAGCGCCACACTGTGACAACAGAAAATACAGCTTACAACTTTTACAAACATCTTTTACATCCTGTGTTTGTTTCCCTTGTCGGAATTTTGCTTTGATGGTAATCCTGAATACTACAAAATGTAGGCATCACAATAATGTTTTGCCTTTCTTTGAATATGATGAATGTACTAATTATTTGCCATAAACAGTGTGTTTGTGAAAGTCTCCCTTCGCATGGGGTGACCATCAGTTTCTTAAATGTGCAATCTGGTTGAAGGTGCCTGTGATGTCATTTCGAGCACAGTCAGCTCTATTTGGAGCCTCTAATTCAAAGTAGGGTTGTTTACTCAAAACATTGAGGGGGAGATTCCCATAGTGCATTGCAAAACAGAAAAACTGAAACTAAATATCTGTGTACAGCGTAACATAATGGTCTGCTGATTAAGTGGTCTCTGAGGATTCTGGGGACCCATCCTAAAATGTTCAAAACAGTAGCCCACTATGTGTTAGTACACCTCCCTAAACACTAGGAGTGCTGATGAAATCTCCCTGTACCTTTTGACAAACTGACCATTGAATCACACACTGAAAATGTTTAGTGAAACACTAGGTAGGACAAAAAAAATCACTCTGCAATGGAGTGTCATGTCTACCTAGTACAAAACAAAACTTGGTAGTAGGAGTATTACATTGTTTTTGTTTTGCTTATATGATGCCCTTCTCAAAATATATAGGTTCCATTTAGGTTCCATATAGGTTCCATTTGAATATATAGGGGAAACCAGTTTAATATATAAGATAATACCTGGAGGTTTATGTAATTTACTCCTACGGTATACCTCGGACGTTTGAGCTGTAGACCTAAGCAACTTGTGGCCTTGAGGGACACTCACTAAAAGAAAATATGTGTGCACTGCGTAGTGAAAAAGACTCCTGACAACACAAGCATTAACACAAGCATTAACCTAAACAGCACAAATTACTGTTTGGATGCTTCATCTACACTGACCTAAATCTTAATTGAATTATAGTATGTGCCGGTGTCAAAGTCCTTCCTTAGTTACCTACAGATTAATCAATCATACTGTAATGTGACTGCACCTTTAATTCCATCCTGCTTCCTTACAGTGGGCTAATCTGCCTGTTGTTTAAGCAGCAGAGCTGACACTAGCATATTTTTTTGCAGTTAGCGGAGCCTTGCCAGATTTGATGCATGTGTCACTGAGGAGGAACCGAGGCCAAGGCCCATGCAGGTCCAACTCATCGTCCGTCCCTCTGTGTCCACGGCTTAAGTCTGCGTCTAAGGCATTACAGGACAGGCATTCAGGGGAAGGCTTGCTGAGATATCTCAGGGTGTGGGCGTACGCAGAAAGGAGAGAGGACTGAGTGAGTAGTATCCGGCACCATGGTGAAGTCATATGTCACTGAATAGTTTGGAGCCAGAGAAGGAAGACCTCAGCAGGAACCATCCGCCCAGCTCAGCCCAGGCTTAGCTCCAGGCCAAGCCAGGAAAGGAGGTGTAGAATGTGAGTGAGTGAGTGAGGAGTTTGAGTGTGGAGTGTTTATTCAGTTTATCTGTGGACCTGTTTGCACTAGAATGCCCCCTCTCATTCTGAGAGCTATGTAAATGTGAAAATTTGAAATCAAACATGAGTAAAATGGACTTTGGAACTTCCCGATAGCACCACACATGTAACACAATCCTTAGCCATACATAAAATAGTGTTTATTTTAGTTTTTTTTTTATTTAACCTTTATTTAACTAGAAAAGTCAAAGTAAAACAAATTATTATTTACAAGGACGGCCTACCAAAAGGAAAATGGCCTCCTGCGGGGACGGGGGCCTTTGATTATAAATAAAAAATAAATACAATATTAATATAGGACAAAATACACATCACAACAAGGGAGACAACAAAACACTACATAAAGAGAGACCTAAGACAACAACATAGCAAGTCAGCAACACATGACAACACAGCATTGTAGCAACACAACATAACAACAACATGGTAGCAGCACAACATGGTAACAGCGCAAAACATGGTACAAACATTATTGGGCACAGACAACAGCACAAAGGGCCAGAAGGTAGAGACAACAATACATCACTCGAAGCAGCCAGAACGGTCAGTAAGAGTGTCCATGATTGAGTCTTTAAATGAAGAGATTGAGATAAAACTGTCCAGTTTGAGTGTTTGTTGCAGCTCGATCCAGTCGCAGCTGCAGCGAACTGAAAAGAGGAGCAACCCAGAGATGTGTGTGCTTTGGGGACCTTTAACAGAATGTGACTGGCAGAACGGGTGTTGTTTGTGGAGGTTGAGGGCTGCAGTAGATATCTCAGATACGGGCGAGTGAGGCTTAACCAGTGTGTCTTGCGACCGGTATATAGAGATGACCAGTTTACAGAGGAGTATAGAGTGCAGTGATGTGTCCTATAAGGAGCATTGGTGGCAAATATGATGGCCGAATGGTAAAGAATATCTAGCCACTCCAATCTAGCATGGGTAGGATGGTCATCTGAATCGGGGTTAGTTTGGCAGCTCGGGTGAAAGAAGAGCGATTATGAAAGAGGAAATCAAGTCTAGACTTAACTTTAGCCTGCAGCGCACCGTCTAGCCATACTCCCAAGTACTTGTATGAGGTGGCTACCTCATGCTCTTAACTCTCAGAGGTAGTAATAACACCTGTGAAGAGTGACATTCTTCTTACCAAAACATATGACCTTTGTTTTGGAGGTGTTCAGAACAAGGTTAAAGGTAGAGAAAGCTTGTTGGACACTACGAAAGCTTTGTTGTAGAGCATTTAACACAAAATCCCGGGAGGAGCCAGCTGAGTTTAAGACTGTCATCTGCATATAAATGAATGAGAGAGCTTCATACTGCCTGAGTTATGTTGTTGACGTAAATTGAGAAGAACATGGGTGTCACAATCATTGTATTGAGGAGACCAAAGCGCAGCGTGGTGTGAATGCATGATTTAATGAAAGATGGAAAAAACAAGAAATACACTAAAACAAACAAACAAACAAACTAAAAAGATGAATGTGACTGCTATCAAAACACTGTGCTAACATGCAACATAACATAGACAATAACCCACGAACCAAACTGGAAAATGTCAACCTAAATAGGATCCCCAATCAGAGACAACGATAAACAGCTGCCTCTGATTGGGAACCAATCCAGGCCACCATAGACCTACAAAATATCTAGACGTGACACACACACCTAGACATACAAAAAAACCTAGATGAGACAAAAACACACATACCACCCTCGTCACACCCTGACCTAACCAAAATATATAATGAAAACAAAGAATACTCAGGTCAAGGCGTGACAGTATCCCCCCACAAAGGTGCGGACTCCGGCCGCAAAAACCTAATCAAAAGGGGAGGGTCCGGGTGGGCCTTTTTGACGGCGGTGCCTCGGGTGCGGGACGTGGACCCCGCTCTACCTCAGTCTTGGCCCACTTAGGTGGCGCCTCTGGAGCGGGGACCCTTGCAGCGGGCCCCAGACTGAATATCATTGTAGAGAGCGCCACTGGACGGAAAGGCGCCTCTGGACTGAGGAGCAGCTCTGGCAGCTCCGGACAGGAGGGAGATTCCAGCATAGCCGGCGTGACAGGCGGTTCTGGCGGCTCCTGGCTGACTGGTGGCTCTGGCGGCTCAGGACAGACGGGAGACTCTGGCGGCTCAGGACAGACGGGAGACTCTGGCGGCTCAGGACAGACGGGAGACTCTGGCGGCTCAGGACAGACGGGAGACTCTGGCGGCTCAGGACAGACGGGAGACTCTGGCGGCTCAGGACAGATGGGAGACTCTGGCGGCTCAGGACAGATGGGAGACTCTGGCGGCTCAGGACAGATGGGAGACTCTGGCGGCTCAGGACAGACGGGAGACTCTGGCGGCTCAGGACAGACGTGAGACTCTGGCGGCTCAGGACAAACGGGAGACTCTGGCAGCGCTGGGCAGGAGGAAGGCTCTGGCAGCGCTGGACAGGCGGAAGCACCTGTAGGGATGAGACAAAGAGACAGCCTGGTGCGGGGGCCTGCCACCGGAGGGCTGGTGCGTGGAGGTGGCACCAGATAGACCGGACCGTGAAGGCGCACTGGAGATCTTGAGCACCGAGCCTGCCCAACCTTACCTGGTTGAATGCTCCCCGTAGCCAGGCCAGTGCGGCGAGGTGGAATAGCCCGCACTGGGCTGTGCTCGCGAACCGGGGACACCATGCGTAGGCTGGTGCCATGTATGCCGGCCCGAGGAGACTCACTGGAGACCAGATGCGTAGAGCCGGCTTCATAGCAACTGGCTCGATGCCCACTCTAGCCCGACCGATACGAGGAGCTGGAATGTACCAAACCGGGCTATGCACACGCACCGGGGACACAGTGCGCTCCACCGCATAACATGGTGCCTGCCGGGTTCCTCTCTCTCTCCGGTAAGCACAGGAAGTTTGCGCAGGTCTCCTACCTGGCTTCGCCACACTCCCTAGGTGCCCCCCCCCAAAAAATTGGGGGCTGCCTCTCGGGCCTCCAGCTCTGCTTTGGGGCGGCGATATTCCCCTGGCTGTGCCCAGGGTTCTTCGCCGTCCAGAATCTCCTCCCAAGTCCATGAGTCCTGCGTTCTTTTCCGCTGCTGCTGCTGGCCATTACCACGCTGCTTGGTCCTTTGTTGGTGGGTTATTCTGTCACGATCGTCGTATTGAGGAGACCAAAGCGCAGCGTGGTGTGAATGCATGATTTAATGAAAGACGGAAAAAACACGAAATACACTAAAACAAACAAACAAACTAACAAGATGAACGTGACTGCTATCGAAACACTGTGCTAACATGCAACATAACATAGACAATAACCCACGAACCAAACTGGAAAATGGCAACCTAAATAGGATCCCCAATCAGAGACAACGATAAACTGCTGCCTCTGATTGGGAACCAATCCAGGCCACCATAGACCTACAATATGTCTAGACGAGACACACACACCTAGACAAAAAACCCTCGATGAGACAAAAACGCACATACCACCCTCGTCACACCCTGACCTAACCAAAATATATAAAGAAAACAAAGAATACTCAGGTTAGGGCGTGACAGTGGGGCCTAGGATTGAGCCTTGGGGTACTCCCTTGGTGACAGGCAGTGGCTGAGACAGCGGATTTTCTGACTTTATACACTGCACTCTTTGAGAGAGGTAGTTAGCAAACCAGGACAAAGACCCCTCAGAGACCCCAATATTCATTAGCCAGCCCACAAGAATGGAATGGTCTACCGTATCAAAAGCTTTGACCAAGTCAATAAAAATAGCAGCATAATATTGTTATCCTACTCTGATTGTATTTTCCTAATTCTCAGCATGAATGCTTGAATGTAGCTTGTCTGAATTACTTTTTTGTTCGTGTTGCCAAGATACTGACTGCTGGAATTCTAGTATAAATGTGGGTTTAGCAAGTGAAGTCCAACCGTAACAGTCACTGCATGTTGACCAAGCAAAAACACACCAGGAAACAATGTCTCCCACAGCTCAGGCTGTACTGCAGTCAATAAGATTGCCTTTTGTGAAAAGCCCTTGTGTGAACCTTGAAAGTGTGTTTGAATTATACAGTCCAGTCCACACTCAGCACCGGGAGCACAGGGCTCTACAGTAGGTTAGGGCAGTGCAGTACATCTCTCATACCTCAGCCATAGCAGCCCCAGAGGGTAAGATAGGTCAGGGAGTGGGCGGCCATATCTCTACCTCCATGCCTGGGCATGATTCACCATGTGTGAAGTGGTGCTGACAAATGGGCGATAGAGGGCTGGTTGGTTTCACTGGGGAGAGGCTGTGCTGCTGCCCTTACTTACAATACTGTTTGACTTTTGTGGTTAGGGTTTCATTCTGGGTAGTTCAAAGGAAAATTATAAGTTTTATTGAGGAAACAATATTGACTTTTATTTAGGAAATTAGTACTGCTTTCCTATTTTGTAGCTTAAACTGTCCTGGACCCCAGTTGACCATGCACACTCTGTCTTCTGCCAATGTTAGAGAACCCCACAGTAAAGGATGTCCATTAGCAAATCAAAGGTGATCATTTAAATGAGATTGAGGTTAGTTGGCGCAGCAGTATGCAAATTTACCAGTCAATTTGTCTCCGTGCCAGCATCAGTGACATCCCATTTAACAAAGCACCAAGCTAGGGTAAACAAACCAATCAAAAGCCCCCCTCGCCATGCCCAGAGTGGAGAGAGGGTAATCAACAGAGTCCATCAGCATTTTAACAACATGGTTTCCAACAGGATGGATAGATCTGCACACAAACTCACACACAGGCGCACTCACACAAAAAAAAAACACACACACACCTCCCCCCCAGAGCCCTCTCCTCACGTAGAGAACAAAACCAGATTAATTTGAAAGTTGTGTGGAAGATGAGGCTGAGGCGTGGAGTCTGGGCTGTGCCAGGGATTCCAGAAGAGGCTGGCTGGCCCGATCGATACTGCTAACAATTGATCTGCTCATTTACCTGATACCTTCTGACACCCTCTCCCCCTCAGTTAGCATGCTGCTGCGCTAGCAGATTATATTTGATGATTTATTTGGAGTAGAAATATGAAATGCAAGTAAAGAGAACTAGATTTAGATTAGTGTCACTTTTAGTGTGTTAGAACACAATTTGCCAAGATCTCTACAGTGGAAATGTTGTACATTTTAGAATTATAGAAAATATTCTACAATGAGAGTACAAAATATTAGGAAAACCTTCCTAATATTGATTTCCCCTCAGAACAGCCTCAATTCGTCGGGGCATGGCCTACAAGGTGTTGAAAGCGTTCCATGGGGATGCTGGCTGGCCCATGATAACTCCAATGCTAGGTACATTTTTTTCAACGTTAAATTATTATCCTATCATCATTAACAGAATGTTTTATTTACAATGTAGTAATAAAACTGACAGTTTCTTTTTCTTTTCTTGTTTTGGGCAAAAAGTAAACATACAGAGAGCCTCTGAATTCAGTGCCAGGCCCAACAGATGTAGCTTCAGACTCAGCAGCCCTGTCTCCCCATCCCCATACCCCTGAACCAGCCCTGTCTCCCCATCCCCATACCCCTGAACCAGCCCTGTCTCCTCATCCCCATACCCCTGAACCAGCCCTGTCTCCCCATCCCCATCCCCCTGAACCAGCCCTGTCTCCTCATCCCCATACCCCTGAACCAGCCCTGTCTCCCCATCCCCATACCCCTGAACCAGCCCTGTCTCCTCATCCCCATACCCCTGAACCAGCCCTGTCTCCCCATCCCCATACCCCTGAACCAGCCCTGTCTCCCCATCCCCATCCCCTGAACCAGCCCTGTCTCCCCATCCCCATACCCCTGAACCAGCCCTGTCTCCCCATCCCCATCCCCCTGAACCAGCCCTGTCTCCTCATCCCCATCCCCTGAACCAGCCCTGTCTCCTCATCCCCATACCCCTGAACCAGCCCTGTCTCCTCATCCCCATCCCCCTGAACCAGCCCTGTCTCCTCATCCCCATACCCCTGAACCAGCCCTGTCTCCCCATCCCCATCCCCCTGAACCAGCCCTGTCTCCTCATCCCCATACCCCTGAACCAGCCCTGTCTGCCCATCCCCAAACCCCTGAACCAGCCCTGTCTGCCCATCCCCATACCCCTGAACCAGCCCTGTCTGCCCATCCCCATACCCCTGAACCAGCCCTGTCTCCCCATCCCCATACCCCTGAACCAGCCCTGTCTCCTCATCCCCATACCCCTGAACCAGCCCTGTCTCCCCATCCCCATCCCCCTGAACCAGCCCTGTCTCCTCATCCCCATACCCCTGAACCAGCCCTGTCTCCTCATCCCCATCCCCCTGAACCAGCCCTGTCTCCTCATCCCCATACCCCTGAACCAGCCCTGTCTCCCCATCCCCATCCCCCTGAACCAGCCCTGTCTCCTCATCCCCATACCCCTGAACCAGCCCTGTCTGCCCATCCCCAAACCCCTGAACCAGCCCTGTCTGCCCATCCCCATACCCCTGAACCAGCCCTGTCTGCCCATCCCCATACCCCTGAACCAGCCCTGTCTCCCCATCCCCCTGAACCAGCCCTGTCTCCTCATCCCCATCCCCCTGAACCAGCCCTGTCTCCTCATCCCCATACCCCTGAACCAGCCCTGTCTCCCCATCCCCATCCCCCCTGAACCAGCCCTGTCTCCTCATCCCCATACCCCTGAACCAGCCCTGTCTGCCCATCCCCATACCCCTGAACCAGCCCTGTCTCCCCATACCCATACCCCTGAACCAGCCCTGTCTCCCCATCCCCATACCCCTGAACCAGCCCTGTCTCCCAATCCCCAAACCCCTGAACCAGCCCTGTCTCCCCATCCCCAAACCCCTGAACCAGCCCTGTCTCCCAATCCCCAAACCCCTGAACCAGCCATGTCTCCCCATCCCCAAACCCCTGAACCAGCCCTGTCTCCCCATCCCCATACCCCTGAACCAGCCCTGTCTCCTCATCCCCATACCCCTGAACCAGCCTGTCTCCCCATCCCCATACCCCTGAACCAGCCCTGTCTCCCCATCCCCATACCCCTGAACCAGCCCTGTCTCCCCATCCCCATACCCCTGAACCAGCCCTGTCTCCCCATCCCCATACCCCTGAACCAGCCCTGTCTCCTCATCCCCATACCCCTGAACCAGCCCTGTCTCCTCATCCCCATACCCCTGAACCAGCCCTGTCTCCCCATCCCCATCCCCTGAACCAGCCCTGTCTCCCCATCCCCAAACCCCTGAACCAGCCCTGTCTCCCCATCCCCATACCCCTGAACCAGCCCTGTCTCCTCATCCCCATACCCCTGAACCAGCCTGTCTCCCCATCCCCATACCCCTGAACCAGCCCTGTCTCCCCATCCCCATACCCCTGAACCAGCCCTGTCTCCCCATCCCCATACCCCTGAACCAGCCCTGTCTCCTCATCCCCATACCCCTGAACCAGCCCTGTCTCCCCATCCCCATACCCCTGAACCAGCCCTGTCTCCCCATCCCCATCCCCTGAACCAGCCCTGTCTCCCCATCCCCATCCCCTGAACCAGCCCTGTCTCCCCATCCCCATCCCCCTGAACCAGCCCTGTCTCCCCATCCCCATGCCCCTGAACCAGCCCTGTCTCCCCATCCCCCTGAACCAGCCCTGTCTCCTCATCCCCATCCCCCTGAACCAGCCCTGTCTCCCCATCCCCATCCCCCTGAACCAGCCCTGTCTCCCCATCCCCATCCCCCTGAACCAGCCCTGTCTCCCCATCCCCATCCCCCTGAACCAGCCCTGTCTCCCCATCCCCTGAACCAGCCCTGTCTCCCCATCCCCCTGAACCAGCCCTGTCTCCCCATCCCCATACCCCTGAACCAGCCCTGTCTCCCCATCCCCATACCCCTGAACCAGCCCTACTCCCAACTGAAGAAGGAGGTGAGCAGCATTGTGTTGAATGACATGTCATTTAGTCTAATTGCAGGTACTGCAATGCATTGAGGACAGGAATGTGATTCCTCAGTCAGGAAAAATCTCACTTGACACAGAGGCATCCAATATCAGAGCCTTAAATGAAGAGGTGCAGGCTCTTAGAGATGGATGGGAGTGTCTCCTGTCTGAGGCAACACTGATTGCTACGCAAATGGATGCTGCACCTCAATTTAGCACGGAACACAGCCACCAGAGGAAAAGGAAGAGATTCCATGATGACACCTCTTAAGACAGCTCAGGACAGTGCAGCAACGGTGTTTCAGAACACAGTGTTTTTTACTGCTATGGACAACATCATAAGTGACTTGGACACTAGGTTCCACAGCACTGCAAAAATTGTAGAAAAATGTTCTGCTGTTCTGAAAGTTGTGAAGATTAGTGAGGATAAAGAACCTTCTATGTGCCAACCACTAATCATGAGATCTTACACCTGAGATTCAAAATGAAGTAAGACACCTGAACACTGCTGCCACTTTCCCCCCTAACTTGTCCCCTCTTGGTCTCCTGAATGCAATTTGTAAGATGCAGCTGCAAAGTATTTTTGGAGAAGTGTGCATTGCTTTACCTATATTTTGTACACTGCCTGTGACTGTTGCTGGTGGTGAGAGCTTTCAGTAAGCTAAAACTGATAAACTATTTGAGGTCCAATATGTCCCAGGACAGGCTTTGCAGTCTTGCCATGCTGTCCATTGAAATTCAGTTAGCTAGAAATCTGAACTTCAAAGACTTGATCAGTGACTTTGCTAGCAAGAAGGCTCAGTGCTGGGCTCTTGGTGAGTAAGGCTGAGCAAGGGCCAGTGATAACTGTTAAATGGCATGGCTGTGGATATTGGATCACTACACACATGATGCCCACAGGCTGAGAACAGACTGAGAACAAGATATATCTCAAGTAATGGCTGGATTGCCATAAAATGTGTTGTGCACAATCAAGACTCCAAGTGGAAGAAACCTATTGATTTGGAGACCTCTTGACCTTTCCTCTAGCGCCACCATCAGGCCTTTTCATTTTGTTGTCCATTTTCTATTTGTTATGTATACATAGCTCAAAAATCTGCTGCTGATTTTATTATTTTGTTTGTTATATAATTCTATAGATGACCATGTTAATTTATTTTAATTGAAGAGGTAAATGTATATTTAAGTTATATTTATTTTAAATTATTCATTAATTTAAAGACAATTTTAATGGTACAATTATTGAATGAAAAATTATCTTGTATTATCTTGACTGTAAAAGATGGCCTTTAGCACATTTCTTATAGAGGGTATCAGTCTTGCATCAAACAGTGAATTCCACTGTATGCAGAATGTTGCATGCATGTCTGCACAGAGTTGTATTTTCACAGCTCACTGTCAGTAAATATCATACGTTAAATATTGGACTACAAGAGAGTTGCAAGCCTGCAAAGGTAGAGTTATTTAAAGCTTTGAATAGGTTACTGCAATTGCGCAGGGTTGGTGTGGCCTGTGGTGGTGCAGTCTTATTTGATACCTTTTCATGGGGCCCAAAGTCCCTGGTTTTGGGTGCTGGACCATTGATGATATTGGGAAATTGGGAAATTGATATTGGGACCATTGGGAAATTGTTGAGCATAAAAAACCCAGAAGCGTTGCAGTTCTTCACACACTCAAACCAGTGTGCCTGGCACCTACTGTACTACCATACACGTTCAACGGCATATACAGTTGAAGTCGGAAGTTTACATACACTTAGGTTGGAGTCATTAAAACTCGTTTTTCAACCACTCCACAAATATCTTGTTAACAAACTATAGTTTTGGCAAGTCGGTTAGAACATCTACTTTGTGCATGACACAAGTCATTTTCCCAGAAATTGTTTACAGACAGATTATTTCACTTATAATTCACTGTATCACAATTGCAGTGGGTCAGAAGTTTACATACACTAAGTTGACTGTGCCTTTAAACAGTTTGGAAAATTCCAGAAAATAGTGTCATGGCTTTAGAAGCTTCTGACTCCTCAATTGGAGGTGTACCTGTGGATGTATTTCAAGGCCTACCTTCAAACTCAGTGCCTCTTTGCTTGACATCATGGGAAAATCAAAAGATATCAGCCAAGATCTCAGAGAAGAAATTGGAGACCTCCACATGTCTGGTTCATTCTTGGGAGCAATTTCCAAACGCCTGAAGATACCACGTTCATCTGTACAAACAATAGTATGTATGTATAAACATCATGGGACCACGCAGCCGTCATACTGCTCAGGAAGGAGACGCCTTCTGTCTCCTAGAGATGAACGTACTTTGCTGCAAAAAGTGCAAATCAATCCCAGAACAACAGCAAAGGACTTTGTGAAGATGCTGGAGGAAACAGGTACAAAGTATCTATATCCACAGTAAAACGAGTCCTATACTGACATAACCTGAAAGGTCGCTCAGCAAGGAAGAAGCCACTGCTCCAAAACCGCCATAAAAAAGTCAGACTACATTTTGCAACAGCACATGGGGCCAAAGATGTAACTTTTTGTAGAAATATCCTCTGGTCTGATGAAACAAAATTAGAACTGTTTGGCCATAATGACCATCGTTATGTTTGGAGAAAAAAGCGGGAGGCTTGCAAGCCGTGAAGTGCGGGGGTGGCAGCATCATGTTGTGGGGGTATTTTGCTGCAGGAGGGACTGGTGCACTCACAAACTGGAGTGGCCTCATGAGGCAGGACAATTATGTGGATATATTGAAGCAACATCTCAAGACATCAGTCAGGAATTTAAAGCTTGGTCGCAAATGGGTCTTCCAAATGGACAATGACTTCCAAAGTTATGGCTTAAGGACAACTAAGTCAAGGTATTGGAGTGGCCATCACATAGCCCTGACTTCAATCCTATAGAAAATGTGTTGGCAGTACTGAAAAAGCATGGGCAAGCAAGGAGGCCTACAAACCTTACACCAGCTCTGTCAGGAGGAATAGGACAAAATTCACCAAACTTATTGTGGGAAACTTGTGGAAGGCTACCAGACAAATTTGACCCAAGTTAAACAATTTAAAGGCAATGCTACCAAATACTAATTGAGTGTATGTAAACGTCTGACCGATTGGTTACGTGATAAAATAAATAAAAGCTGAAATAAATCATTCTCTCCTGTTATTCTGACATTTCACATTCTTAAAATAAAGTGTAAAGAAAAAATAAAGACAGGGAATTTGTACTAGGATTAAATGTCAGGAATTGTGAAAAACTGCATTTGGCTAAGGTGTATGTAAACTTCCGACTTCAACTGTACATCTTTTGTCTTGCCCATTCACCCTCTGAATGGCACACACAAACAATCCATATCTCAATTGTCTCAAGGCTTAAATATCCTTCAACTTGTCTCCTCCCCTTTATCTGCATTGATTGAAGTGGATTTAACAAGTGACATCTATAAGGGATCATAGCTTTCACCTGGATTCACCTGGTCAGTCCATGTCATGGAAATGCAGGTGTTCTTAATGTTTTGTACACTCAGTTAATCATCCTTAACTTAACCAGAGGTGGGACCAAGTCATTGTTAGTCTCAAGTCTTAGCACTCAAGTCCCAAGTCAAGTCCCAAGTCAAGACAGGGAAGTCCAAGTCAAGTCTCAAGTCCTAAACTTTGAGTTCCGAGTCCTAAACAATTCATAATGTGCTCTTCACCAAATGTAATACCATTTCATATTTTTAACAAGAGTAATAGTGTATTACAATTACGCAAATCATGAATGCTTTCAAAAATATCTAAATATTTAATCCTTTCCAAATAAAACGTTATATTTCCATGGAAATACATGGGTAGCCATAAGAAAGACACACACCCAATAGTGATCGACTATCGAGGATTGCTATGTGGCGCAATCGGGCGATGTAGGCTTGTACACAATTGCCCAACCTTAACACACACATACACCCACTCCCTCTGTGTGGTTACAGTAGGCTAACGTATGTCAATGATTTTAGGAACAGCAGTAACATCACTGCCTAGCCAGTTGTAGCTCAATCTTGGGTGCAATGTTCACGTTCCCGCTCTGACTGACTGTGTGGAGGCTCATTGATTTAACGTTACTCTAGCCTACATGATACACCAGTAAAGTAATAAAATATATAGTTGTCGGCTATATTAGCCATGACTTACCGTTCTTTGTGCAGCTTCAAATGTTGAACAAATTTGGAAATTGTTGCGCCTCCATCTGTAATTTTCTTCCCGCATGTTTTGCAAGTTGCAATCCGTTTTTTGTTGATGCAGCGTCGTCTTTATATCCGAAAATAATAATTTTGGGTATCATCTTTCCAAGGGCTCCATCTGAATTCGCCCGCCGATGTTCCTCTGCACTGCCACGCACAACTTTGTCTCAGCTGTTACAATTTGATTGGCTGCTGTCTGATTCAAACTGTAATCCATTATATATATTTTAATAGCATCATTTTTAATATTTGGGCTTGGGGAGGGTATCAAGTCAGGTCGAGTCATAAGGCTCAAGTCCAAGTCAAGTCACGAGTCATTGGTGTTAAAGTCAAAGTCGAGTTGCAAGTCATCATATTTGTGACTCGAGTCTGATTCGAGTCCAAGTCATGTGACTCGAGTCCACACCTCTGCTAAATACTCTTTTGAAATTATGATTCAAAAGAACATCTTAAAAGCCGCATAATGCATGAAACTGCAGTCTAACTTTTGTTCACACAAAACGAAGGGTGAATTAAATCTTAGCTTGATTTAATATTTTTTTTCTCAATAATATCCCTGGTAAAGTTCTGAGGGGTAGTTAATCCACAATGACTCTGTCAAATGCTCTCCATCAGGTAAGTCACCTCCCGGAATTTGCCGTACCAAACCTAATTACACATGATCTGATATAAAGGATTATTTTATATTGTGGAGGTATTCATATCATGTGTCTGTTTGTTTTAGCAAATTACCAAATTATTTAAAAAATCTAATTAACAATTAATTATAAAAATCTAATTAACATTATGATGATATTGCACGGGATATACATTTTCATGAAGACTACGGCATTCATTTTTGTCTGTGCATCGTATTTTCTAATGGTTATGATGAAACAAAACTCATGTGTCTGATGTGTTTGGTGAACAGAAGAGGCACGCTAATGCACAGAGCCCAGAGCAACTCCATGCGAGGAGGAGTGATGTCTTTTGGCAATCGATGTTAACATGTTACAAATCTTCAGCCTGTGTTTTCACTTCATTTGATCAAATGGGTTGGTGAAGGTTGGTGAATGATAATAAAGCTGTACAGCTGGTTGGAGCGAGAGAGCGAGAGAGCGAGAGAGAGAGAGAGAGAGAGAGAGAGAGAGAGAGAGAGAGAGAGAGAGAGAGGCGCTGACAGTGCACAAGACACCACTGAGTCTCTGCACGTCCATCTGGCACTTCGGGAACGCTCAAGCAAAAACTCAAAATATTTCTAAGATTTCAAGTAATATTTAAACACAGGTCTGGTTTAAGAGGCCCACATCGCAAGATTTCAAAAGAACATCATAACAAGGGCCTAAAATAATATTAGAAAGACTCAAAATATTAAATGGAACGTTTCACTTAAATGAATAGGCCCTCTGAGTAATGTGATTTTGTTTAAATACAGAATGGAGCCACGAAGCAGAGGATTTTCATTGTGGTCTCTGTTATTTTATCTGATATCTAATGTGACAAGCCATATGCCTAGGGGAGACTGGATGTCAGGGGTTTGGTGCAAGTTCACAGTGGGGAACCTAAGCTTTGACAAACTGAAGAGCTTTACAGCCCTTGATCCAATTGTTATTGCATGACTGGGCAGCACATGTACACTGTGTTTGTCTTGAATCATAGCTCATATATTTGTGAATGTGAACATCAAAATAAATCGAGGTGACATGCATTCCCTAATAATATGACACATACACATCACACATTCTCAGTTTTGTGCACCCAGAGAACCTGACACACTCTGGGACTTACTGGGACTTTCCTGTGGGAGACCGGCTTCACAAGTTTACTTGCCCTCTATGAAGGAGACAAGGGTAAAACTATGACTCCCTCTGTCTGTTCTGAGGCTGAAAACCGACCAGACACCGTGCCAACTGCCAACCCCCCCCCCCCCCCCCTCAAATTTGACTATCTTGACACACTGTGTCTGTGAACAGCCTTGTACGCTGAAACCCTCCCCTTCTCACTCCCCCTCCCTCTCTCTTTCTCTCCCCCTCTCCACCACGCTGCCACCTTGTTTTCCCTTAGCCGCCTATCTTTCCTGGACTAATGTGAGTCGACATTCTGTCACCAGAAACCTAAACTCAGCCACTGTACAATATGTCACCACAGTCAGGAATGCATGATATTCACAAGAGCCTCTCTGTCACTATCTATTCTAGTCTTATTTTAAGACTTTTGGGATCTTTGCCTTTCATGCTTCCCCTCCCACAGATGCTAACTCACTCTTGTGTCTCTCCCCTGATCCCTCTTGTCTCTCTCTCCCATCCCAAATTATGTGTAATTTATCATTCACTCATTTCGTGAACATGCACTCAACAGGGCAACAAATCGCTCACATTGCCAACCAACTCAGACGTGTTTATATTTACTGTAGACTTTTGAGAACATTAGCCAACACTCTGCAAATGTTGAGTACAATTAGCACAGTTTTGGATTTTAAAGTGCCATTTCAAACAGTGATATGATGGTAAATGCTTTCCAGTAGACATATTACAAATAGCAGAACGATATACAATGAAAATGGTGCAGAAGCACTGCTAAGAAATAATCAGCCATCTCCCAACAGAACAATTTGGTGCACAATGATCATTTTTCTGAATATTTCTAGATCATTTGGAATGCTCATTCAGATCGTTCAGCAGGCCCTGTTATATTTGAAGAAAACAGTCACCTGGAAACACATTCACCCTGCTGAGTGCACACCTTGTGCTGACGCTCCTTCGCCGAGACACCTTGCAGTGTGCAATCTCACATTCTCTTGACACCGTGAAAAGTCGAGAGAGAGAAGCTTTGTCTCTAGATTTAAAAAAAGTTATACGGTTAGAGCTCAGTCGCACCGTACTTTCATGTTCCCCTTGTTATGCTGATATTAACACATATTTGCATGCATGTACCATTTTTTCAACTAAATCCCTTTTCTCCCAGAACTGTAGAGCTATGTGTTTTTTAAAATCCAAACGGTGTGGTGAAAGCCTTGTAACGGCACCCACCACCACCAAGAAGACTTGTTTCAGACGTTCAGCCCCTGAGGCAGACCTTGAATGGGAACTTAATGATGCATTTATGAGAGGTCATTTTGGACTGCGAGTGAAAGTGATTTAATTAGTAAGGTACTAGGCCATTAACATTTGGCGCTCTTAACCTGAACCGCCACTCCAGATAACGTCCACAGCATACTTTGTGTGTCAGAAGAAAGATGGGGATTAATGGTGGAAAGAAAGCCTTAGTTGAAGGTTGACGCAACCTTTACATGAGTAAGGTTGAGCAATCAGTCTTCATCTAAGAAAGGCCAATGATCTGTTAACCTACTCAGGTTAGACCTACGTCTAATAATCCATGCCTTTTCCAATCTCTCCTCCAGTGGAAAAACAGTCCGGGTAATGAAGTGAATGGGCAACCTAATTGAGAGTTGACTGGGTCTCTGGGTATGTTAAGAGGTCGGCAATCTGTCTCACTGTACCAGAGGCCTTCTCGTTAAATTAACCTAGTCGGCTTGGATTATGACAAATATTAATGACGCATAAAGAATCTGCAGTGAAAAAATAAAAAACAACGGGCCAGTGAAATCGATGTGGCTTGGTTTCTGTGGATGGATAATAGTCGTAACCACCTGTAGGTTTCTGCTTCCCACTACGAGGCCCGCCTGGGCTAGCTAGAGTGATTCATGTTTCTATTTTTAGATAATTTCCCCCGCTTTACTTTATTTTATTTTTTTTCTAATTGAGAGAAGGCAAGGCAGAGAAGGCAGACGGGCAACACTGCCAACAGAAATACTTTGTCAGCAACTTGATTGCATTTACATGGTAGAATGGGTCCAAAGCTGGAGCAAATTAAAGGGTCCTGAGCTGCAGGGCTCAGCAGAAACAACACAGACACTCTGAGAGACACACAGTGTGGTGAGCCTTGAACACCGTCACCATCAATATCATTATTAACTAAGCCCTCATATTATTACCAACAACCTTGATTGTTTAACCTCATCTATTTTCACTCCTCGTTCTTCCTTTTACCACAGTGATCCTTCGGCCCTATATTTAGCATTAAAGGCCTTAATTGTTTTTCCGGTCTACGTCCATTTTTCTCCATTCTATAATTCACCACAGTGCACACACAAACCTGTTCTTCCAACTAGCGTTCACCTAAACTTTAAGATACTTTTTCTAAACACTTAACACAGCAGCACAGCTACATCACACAACTGGCCAGAGAGTTAATTTTCTGCTCAAAACCGCATTTTGTTCATTAGATAGCAACTCTACATTTCAAAACGCAAAAAAAAACGTTCTTCACATCTCAAATCAAATCAAATCAAATCGGCATACACTAACTCTTCCAAAACACAGCAAACCCGACTCAATGTCTAATCATTCTGTCATGACACTAGCACATGTTTTCTATCCAAGGGGAAAACTTAGCACCATGACTTTCAAAATACTAACAGTTGATGGCATTACAAAAACTGCATTACATTTCATGTATCAGTTCTACCTGCATACAATAGACAATATGAAATCCATTGTTTTTATAATTCAGTTTCCTTTTCCTGTAAACCACTCTACATTTTTTGGCTGAGTATCGAATGTGTGCATTTTGGCAACATAATATCAAAAGTGAATGAGTCATCTGTACATTATAGAATGTACAGTAGAAACAAATAGTAAGTGACAGAATTGCTGCAGTAAAAGCTTTATTAGCAACATTAAATTGCTGCCAGTGATCAACAACACATCCAACATACATGACCTTTGGTTCAACAACACATCCAACATACATGACCTTTGGTTCAACAACACATCCAACATACATGACCTTTGGTTCAACAACACATCCAACATACATGGCCTTTGGTTCAACAACACATCCAACATACCTGGCCTTTGGTTCAACAACACCTTTCACATACATGGCCTTTGGTTCAACAACACATCCAACATACATGGCCTTTGGTTCAACAAAACATCCAACATACATGACCTTTGGTTCAACAACACATCCAACATACCTGGCCTTTGGTTCAACAACACATCCAACATACATGGCCTTTGGTTCAACAACACATCCAACATACATGGCCTTTGGTTCAACAACACATCCAACATACATGACCTTTGGTTCAACAACACATCCAACATACATGGCCTTTGGTTCAACAACACATCCAACATACATGGCCTTTGGTTCAACAACACATCCAACATACATGGCCTTTGGTTCAACAAAACATCCAACATACATGACCTTTGGTTCAACAACACATCCAACATACCTGGCCTTTGGTTCAACAACACATCCAACATACATGGCCTTTGGTTCAACAACACATCCAACATACATGGCCTTTGGTTCAACAACACATCCAACATACATGACCTTTGGTTCAACAACACATCCAACATACATGGCCTTTGGTTCAACAACACATCCAACATACATGACCGTTGGTTCCAAATATGTAATAATAAACAATTACAGTAAAAAAGATACAGAAGGGAAAAACACAAAAATGCACAGTCCTGTCCTAATCTATACCATCTTCAGCATTTGGCCACAGGTTCTCGTCCACATCCCATCTTATGTCGTCTCTCGCTATGCACCTTGGATAGAAATTCTTAGCCTGCCTCATCCACCCCTGGCAGTCTTCAGCTGAGATGTCTCTGCAGCCGTTATCCAGTGCATCCAGGAGGGACATTTGGTCATGTGACCGATGATCATACACTTTCCACCTCCAGGCAGAAAAAAATGTCCCCAATGGGGTTGAGGAAAGGTGAGTAGGGGGGAGGAAAGGTGAGTAGGGGGGGAGGAAAGGTGAGTAGGGGGGAGGAAAGGTGAGTAGGGGGGAGGAAAATTGGAAACCATTCTTGGATGGGCTGCAAACCAGTTTGTGATTCCATGTGAATGGTGGAATGCTACATTGTCCCATGCACTAAGAAATGTCCTCCCACCTGTTCCCGACCTCAGTGTTGTAGGGACCAATCTGGCATTTCTGCAGGACCAAACCAGCACTCGAGACTGCAGCACACATTGTGATATTTCCTCCTCTCTGACCCGGCACATCAATAGTGTTCCTTTTCCATTGCATTGTCAGCAATGACCAATCCTACAATGACATGCTCTTAGTCTTCACTGAGGAGCTTTCCTCTTCCCCCAGAGGGAAGAAGACGTTGCGTCCTTCAGAGGAACAAAAATACAGTATTTGCATTGGGATTGGGGGCCTACAGTTACTGTGGGACATACCAACAGTAATGATTTTTTAAATATATTTTTTTATTTTACCATTATTTAACCAGGCAAGTCAGTTAAGAACAAATTCTTATTTTCAATGACGGCCTAGGAACAGTGGGTTAACTGCCTGTTCAGGGGCAGAACGACAGATTTGTACCTTCCGGTTACTAATCCAATGCTCTAACCACTAGGCTACCCTGCCGCCCCAATGATAGAAGAAGCCCTTGTGAAATGCACTACTTACTTGTTGGTTTGTTGAAAAATCTGGATAATGGAAGCCACGGTTGACCGTCTGAGATTAGGCTGGACTCTTTCACCAGCCTCTCTCAGTGATAGACCGTGGTATTAGGCTGGACTCTTTCACCAGCCTCTCTCAGTGATATACCATGGTTTATCACATGGTCTATGATGGTGGCTCTTATTTCATCAGTGACAACAGCTCTTACTCTCCTTTGAACACCACCATACATTCTTACTGCTCTCCCCCTACCTCTCCTTCTCCTTGTCCTGGTCCAACTACTCCTCTGCCTGGTCCAGCTACTCCTCTGCCTGGTCCAGCTACTCCTCTGCCTGGTCCAGCTACTCCTCTGCTTGTTCCAGCTACTCCTCTTCCTGGTCCAGCTACTCCTCTCCCTGGTCCAGCTACTCCTCTGCGTGTTCCAGCTACTCCTCTGCCTGGTCCAGCTACTCCTCTGCCTGGTCCAGCTACTCCTCTGCCTGGTCCAGCTACTCCTCTGCCTGGTCCAGCTACTCCTCTGCCTGGTCCAGCTACTCCTCTGCCTGGTCCAGCTACTCCTCTGCCTGGTCCAGCTACTCGTCTGCCTGGTCCAGTTACTCCTCTGCTTGTTCCAGATACTCCTCTGCCTGGTCCAGCTACTCCTCTGCCTGGTCCAGCTACTCCTCTGCCTGGTCCAGCTACTCCTTTCCCTTGTCCAGACATCATTTTTTCTCTCGCTGCTCCTCTGTGTTGTTCTGTATCCACATTGAATAAAATCAATTCAAAGAGTCCCCTTTTAACTGTGTGTGTCCATGTAATTGAAATAACTTCAACACCTGGCTTTCTCTCCAATTGAGATTGGAATCAGCTGTGGTTGGTCTATTTTACACAACTTACAGTAAATCAGCTATTTCTCAATGTTTCAATGATCTGTTCATTCAAAGATGCTTATCAGCTGTTTCAATATAGCTTTTGAGCTGCTGCTGTTGCAGAAGTAGAGGTGTTATACTATATTTAAGGTTCTGAACATGAGGTCTTCATTTCTGGCATGCTGTGTGTAAGCATTTGTAAATAAGACAAGAAAGATCCATAGTATTGGTATTGGGTAAGCTTGTTTGTAAAGAAAATGTAATCATTTTTGTAACCTGTTAATTGACTGCATATTCTGTGAAAACAACATGGTCCACAACATACGGATGTTGTGCTAATTGTGTTTAGAGTTTTGAAAATGTGACTACAGATTGGACAAAAGGATGTTAGCGACTGTCAAAAGAAAACCTGCAATACCAATAGCCCTGATTGTTTTCACATTCTAAATCCTTTCCTCTTCGTTCTCTCCTTTCACGAACCACAAATGGACACACATACGTATCCCTCCCTTTAAACTAAAAATACTAGCCATAGGGAGGGGAGACAGCAGGAACAGATGCTCAGTGTTATGGTCTCACATGTCTCAGTGAGGAGGCAGGCAGAGCCACCCCGACAACTTACTGAAAAGACTCCTCTTTACCTGAGGAGGCTGTCTCTCTCGTTTGACTCTCTGACTGGCCAATGATCCCTCACATCACCTCACACCAAGCTTACACTGAGCACCGCCATACCTTTGTATTATAACTGAAATAATCTGTTCAAAGTTGTGGTATGAGTTGAATGTGAATAATTAGCATATGTGAAGCAGGAAGTGAAGCAGGATATCCATGATGGGGTTATGGCTCTATGAACACCCCTTACATTGGTGTAAAACAGATCCATGTAGAAAGTGAACCTCCCCTTTCTCTAGCCAAAGCGTCCCGCTGACACAGCAGCTGTGTGTGTGTGTGTGTGTGTGTGTGTGTGTGTGTGTGTGTGTGTGTGTGTGTGTGTGTGTGTGTGTGTGTGTGTGTGTGTGTGTGTGTGTGTCGTGCCAACGCAGGTGGTTAGAGGGGGGCTGCTATGCCTGTGAGCAGAACAACAAATCCGGTACAGTGTACACCTGAGGAGTTGTCATTGTCATCATCAGCCATTTATAATGCATGAGAGAGACTGAGAGAGACAGAGAGGGAGAAAAAGGGAGGGAGAGAGAGTGACAGAGACACAGAGAGGGGGGGGGGGGATTTGGGGACAGACACAGTATCACAGTTCTAGGTGTGAATCTCCTTCAGATTATAACCCAGATCGCTCTCTCTCAGTCCTGAAGTTGCACTTGTCACGACCAGAAATCTCTCCTTCCACTCTACCCTCGTCCTCTCTCCCTCCCTCTTCACGCCCTGTCTGGCCCAGCTGGGTGTGTGTCCTGACACCTCCTCCAGAGAGCTCAAGGTGACACACATTTTAGTCAGGCTGCTTATGACTGGTTGTGGCCGTGTCCCCGGTCCTCACACAACGGGACAACAAGCCAACCTGGCCTCACGTCCTCCACCTACACCGCCAAAGCTCTAAACAAGAGCCCCTGAACAGAAGGTAAGCTATAGTACACACACCAACACCACCTACCAACCCCCGGAGCCCTTTGTGGTTCTCTCAGAGAGAGACACTAATCTCCATACTCTGTTGTGTGTTATGTGTGGGGCTACTGGGAGCTAGCAAGAACGGCAGGCAGGTTGACGAGGTTCCAGCTCTCTGACACAATCATTCATGGCTCATTGTATATGGTGTGTTTGGGGAGTGGAGCAGAGCAGAGAGAGTGCTGTTAGACGGCAGGGTTGGTATTTTTCTGCAGGGTCAGCAGAGGCTGGTGCCAAGCCAGCGTCACAGCGGATAAATCAATGAAACCCAATTAGACTCAGAGAAAAGCCAAGGTGAGAGGGAAATTGAATGGCACTAAAATGCACAGAGTTAGACTAAAAGTGATCCTCAACCCCTTTCCCTCAGTGGCAACTTTGTGAAAACGCAGAGATTAAATCAAACTTTTTTGGGGTTCACTAACACTAACACTATAAAACTATCCACAACCTAGCGCCAGCGAGGTGTTGTCATTGACCGGTAAATTGAGATATAGCGCTAGAAAAAGCCCAATGCAGCTTGTGATGTTTGAGAGCACACTGACACTGTCATAGAGTTCCTAGAGACAGTGTGGCTTGTGTTTTGTGTCACATGTGGGTGCAATGGCACAGTGCAGTGAGTCTGTGGTACATGCATGTGGGAGGTTTACATTTGCCGCGTTCCTGCATCATAATGGAGTGTAAGGTGTCATACCTCCATGCATTTTCATGTTTTGCCTCTGGGAAATCAAGGCATACACGCCGAAAAGGTGGTTTAGAAAGAGACATAAAACAAACACTCATTAAGATATTAGCTAACAGAGGGATGCTGAGACTCATTTAAAAAGTGAGCAACCTCAGTCTCAGCATCACTCTGTTACAGTGGAATTGCCCAGAGAGTACATTTGGTGCTGTGTTCACACTGAGTCCAAGAGTAAAGCAATATGATGCAGTATGT
Source organism: Oncorhynchus nerka (assembly GCF_034236695.1). Classification (NCBI taxonomy): domain Eukaryota; kingdom Metazoa; phylum Chordata; class Actinopteri; order Salmoniformes; family Salmonidae; genus Oncorhynchus; species Oncorhynchus nerka. Next base: position 67,381,422 of record NC_088415.1, read on the forward strand.
TTAATGATCACCTCGTGAGCTGGCCAAATGAGGAAACCTTTGCTCCAAGCAACCTGCCACTAACATCTGCTGTGTTGGAAGCATATGCCTTTCTTCTTTATGCCAGAGTTACATCTGAAACCAGGCTGCCTCAACCTTACATTATAAACCATGTCCAAATAGACACACACACTCATGCACACAAACACACACACACACACACACACACACACACACACACACACACACACACACACACACACACACACACACACACACACACACACACACACACACACACACACACACACCATGAGCGTTACGAACTCAATGTGATAGTTATCAGAAGATAATATCATAACACTAGTGTAGTTGATATCCATCCTCTTTTGTGTTTGAAATGTTCAATCTTGTTGTGAGTAATGAGAGTCTATGTTATACTAATTGGAGAGAGTGAAGACAAGCCAATATCGGTGTTTCTGTGAAAGGTGGTTGGTAATGCCTGTCAAACAAGAGCACCGCAAAGAGCAACAATTCGCTATACACACAAAGTATGATACTCAGATAATGTAGCTCTGTTCTCAACGTACCCATAATTCAAGTGGAAAATATGGATGTGTTCTGAATTAATGAAAGAATAACAGCATCGAAGCATATGTGATAACCTGCTGAGTATCCATGAAGAGTTTGAAATTGCTTGAAGATGTTATGCAGCACATTGCAATTTCAAAGTATCTTAAAACGTTAAAAAAACTAAAACCCTGACATGTCATGGAAATGCCAGAATTGTCTGGATATGGGGTATATTGGCCGTTACCTAACTCCCTCATTAAAAATGGCAACATGGTATGATCAAATCAACTGAATGTTGCGATGTAATGGAACCATTCTAATCAATAACCACGTGAACTATCTATCCGTTCATCTCAACAATTGTCTTGTGTATTGGGAATGTGAGAGCTTTAATGGTTTTCATTAACCATACTTAGAAATTCTAGTCTCAAACTATGTCCTTTGAAAAGAGGAGAAACAGGGGAAAACAAAGCCCTTTTTTAGTTTAATTTCTCATTTCTAATCCCATTACTTATGTGATTAAACTCCAGACCGTGTCTCATCAGTCCCAAAGTGTCTCCAGTCGAAAACCCTAAGCTCTGTCTCAGAGGAAGCCCAGTGAGACCGATGCAGCTGGGTGGACATCTTGGATCCGCCCAGCACCCTGACTATGGTATAAATCCATCGCGGGGCTTTGTTGCTCAGACAGGCTTATGGTCCCATCCTAAATCAGAGAGTCCAGACTTGCAAGGGATGACAGTCTGTCTCTTCACAGATCAATAGCAATGAGAGGGAATGGATTTCAATCCTCAAGATTCGAGAACTGCTCAGGTTCCAGCCAGAGAGCGAGACAGGTCCACAAGTATCATGCATATTTGAATGGCAAATGGAATATTGCACCCCTTTAAGTGATGATGATGGCTTGGTCAATGTTGTTTATGCCCAATGAGACCTGTTGCAGAGAGCATCAGCGGGGACTAGCAGACCATGCATCACTTTGAGAGAGGTGGCATTCCTATTGTATGCAAATGGTTTGGGACAGGAGGTGGATATTTAATTTAGATCCTCAAGGACTTTTCTGTGTGTTGTGTGTGTGTGTGTGTGTGTGTGTGTGTGTGTGTGTGTGTGTGTGTGTGTGTGTGTGTGTGTGTGTGTGTGTGTGTGTGTGTGTGTGTGTGTGTGTGTGTGTGTGTGTGTGTGTGTGTGTGTGTTTGTTGTGCATGCGCAAGTGTACACATATAATTCAGTCAGAATCCCCTTCATAGGCATCATGCCGAAAGGATTAGTATATGAAATAAGAAAAACTAATGCTCCAATAGCATTAAGATGGTTTCATTGAATTTACTTGGCTCTTCTATTTGACCTGCTGTGTGCTGGGAGATCATGCTCTGTAAAAAAGACATTCTTGTCTCACTCTAAGAACTCACAGCAAAATAGCAGAGCCATTACTAATTGTTTTCATTTTGTGTTGGAGAGAGAAATAGAAACTTGTTCAAACGCTTTTCACTGCTCATGTCCTCTCCTGTAGTGTAGAGCACAGTGTCAGTATATTCTGTCTTCGTGGACACTTTCAGACAGAAAAGTACAAATTGAATTCCTCCCGGATAGATTGTTCATACTGAAATGTCTCCCACTGATAGAATTAGTTCAGAAGCCCTAAAAGATAAATCCTACCTTCAAACACCAAAGTGTCAATGAATGAATGGATGACTGGATGAACAGATGAACAGATTAATTAATGAATGAGCAAAGAAACAAACAAATCAATGTATGATTAAGTGAAAACTAAAGCATTCAACAGTCAATGCTTGGCTGGATTAACCTGAAGAAATTATGGTGATGGAATGAATGTATGAATGAGCAAACAAACAAGTCAACAAACACTTTTCCTGCCACACGAGCCACCATTTAAATCAATAGCCATGGCTTTCATCTCTTAAGGACAGACACTGCTCTCCCTTGGTCTCTCCTGAGTGGTCCTCCCTAATCAGCCAATCAATAGCTATTACACCCAAGTGCCATACGAGCACATAGCAGCAAGATTTGGCCACACACACACACACACACACACACACAAAGCAACATCTTGACATTGTTTGTGGACAAGGCAATGCTCTGATGTGCTGACACTTCTTTTCACAAGGAATTACGATGAACACTTGGTCCTGAAGTTAGATACAGTGCCTTGCGAAAGTATTCGGCCCCCTTGAACTTTGCGACCTTTTGCCACATTTCAGGCTTCAAACATAAAGATATAAAACTGTATTTTTTTGTGAAGAATCAACAACAAGTGGGACACAATCATGAAGTGGAACAAATCAAAAACTTAAAAATTGAGCGTGCAAAATTATTCAGCCCCCTTAAGTTAATACTTTGTAGCGCCACCTTTTGCTGCGATTACAGCTGTAAGTCGCTTGGGGTATGTCTCTATCAGTTTTGCACATCGAGAGACTGAAATTTTTTGCCATTCCTCCTTGCAAAACAGCTCGAGCTCAGTGAGGTTGGATGGAGAGCATTTGTGAACAGCAGTTTTCAGTTCTTTCCACAGATTCTCGATTGGATTCAGGTCTGGACTTTGACTTGGCCATTCTAACACCTGGATATGTTTATTTTTGAACCATTCCATTGTAGATTTTGCTTTATGTTTTGGATCATTGTCTTGTTGGAAGACAAATCTCCGTCCCAGTCTCAGGTCTTTTGCAGACTCCATCAGGTTTTCTTCCAGAATGGTCCTGTATTTGGCTCCATCCATCTTCCCACCAATTTTAACCATCTTCCCTGTCCCTGCTGAAGAAAAGCAGGCCCAAACCATGATGCTGCCACCACCATGTTTGACAGTGGGGATGGTGTGTTCAGGGTGATGAGCTGTGTTGCTTTTACGCCAAACATAACGTTTTGCATTGTTGCCAAAAAGTTCAATTTTGGTTTCATCTGACCAGAGCACCTTCTTCCACATGTTTGGTGTGTCTCCCAGGTGGCTTGTGGCAAACTTTAAATGACACTTTTTATGGATATCTTTAAGAAATGTCTTTCTTCTTGCCACTCTTCCATAAAGGCCAGATTTGTGCAATATACGACTGATTGTTGTCCTATGGACAGAGTCTCCCACCTCAGCTGTAGATCGCTGCAGTTCATCCAGAGTGATCATGGGCCTCTTGGCTGCATCTCTGATCAGTCTTCTCCTTGTATGAGCTGAAAGTTTAGAGGGACAGCCAGGTCTTGGTAGATTTGCAGTGATCTGATACTCCTTCCATTTCAATATTATCGCTTGCACAGTGCTCCTTGGGATGTTTAAAGCTTGGGAAATCTTTTTGTATCCAAATCCGGCTTTAAACTTCTTCACAACAGTATCTCGGACCTGCCTGGTGTGTTCCTTGTTCTTCATGATGCTCTCTGCGCTTTTAACGGACCTCTGAGACTATCACAGTGCAGGTGCATTTATATGGAGACTTGATTACACACAGGTGGATTGTAATTATCATCATTAGTCATTTAGGTCAACATTGGATCATTCAGAGATCCTCACTGAACTTCTGGAGAGAGTTTGCTGCACTGAAAGTAAAGGGGCTGAATCATTTTGCACGCCCAATTTTTCAGTTTTTGATTTGTTAAAAAAGTTTGAAATATCCAATAAATGTCGTTCCACTTCATGATTGTGTCCCACTTGTTGTTGATTCTTCACAAAAAAATACAGTTTTATATCTTTATGTTTGAAGCCTGAAATGTGGCAAAGGGTCGCAAAGTTCAAGGGGGCCGAATACTTTCGCAAGGCACTGTATGTCGTACAGCCGGGAAAAATATGGCCCTAAAATAACTTGTGATTTTAAATGCAATTATTGGTTTATCTCAGGACACACTGTAGACCATAAAAACGAGCCACAAATCCATCATAACCGGGTGTAATCATTCAAATATTTTGGCGACTGAAACATGGGGTGACCACTGGAGGCTCCTCAGATGAGGAAGGAGAGGACCATCCTACTCAGTGAATATCAGAAATACAAAAATAGTCAAACATTGAAAAGTTTTCTTTTTTTAGAAAGAACTATACTAAATATATTCACGTCAACTTTTCCCACAATTAGCAAAACCTTACTCTCAAGGAGCAAAACACAAGGCTAGATTTGTACAACTGTAAGCACATTGTCAGCTTCACACTATTTGCAAAACATTACACACAGTGATTTGCAAAACACTAAACACACTTGTATACATCAGACACAGAAGTATATCATGATGTCACTTCCTTGCAATTCCAAAGCACTGACTGTCAAATGACCACACCTATGAGCCAATCTGTTAAACACAGCCATCAGGTGCACAAACACATGATTGCTAAATTGTAGACACACCAATCAGGTTTAAGCACTATACAAATGCAGCAGGTAGGTTCACCTGCCTTCAACCAAACTGGAAGGAGTCAGAAGAAGAGTGACGGTGAGAGGAGGAGTACACAGAGGAGGAGGAGGAGAAGGAGGTAGAGGAGGAGAAGGAGGTAGAGGAAGAGGCGGAGAAGGAGGTAGAGGAAGAGGCAGAGGCCGAGCCAGAGGTCGAGGAAGACCTGAAGCAGGAGGAGAACGTGCACAAAGAAGAGGACCAAACCTATCAAATGACATTCGTGCAACACTAGTGGACCATGTTGTGAACCACGGATTGACGCTGAGGGAGGCTGGACTGAGAGTTCAGCCAAATCTTAGCAGATATACAGTGGCGTCTGTCATAAGGACTTTTAGACAGGAAAACAGGTAACAGGTCAAAAAAAGATCTGTCGACAGTTACAGTAATCAACCGCTTATTGTATGCACCATATCAGCACTTGTGACATTGTACAGTAAGTTACATGTATTATTCTCTACATAGGATTGTGGGTCGGGACAAACAAGGAGGAAGGGGGCCCATATTCACGCAAGAACAAGAGAGCGAGATAATAAACATGGTTTTGGCCAATAATGCTATCAGGCCCAGAGAACTACAAGCCAACATTATCGGTGACCATGCCATTTTCAATCATGTCCATCAGGTCTCTCAGTCAACACTGGCACGCATCCTGAAAAGACATCAGGTTCAAATGAAACAACTTTATCGAGTGCCTTTTGAGCGGAATTCAGAGAGGGTCAAACGGCTGCGGCATGAGTATGTGGAGGTTTGTATTGTTCACTTTAGCACTGTGATGTGACTTCTTTACATTGACTGTATACTAGACCTATCCTGAACTGCACAATCTTGTCTTTCACTGTATTTCAGGGAGTTTTGCAGATGGATGCTGAGTAAATCCTGCATGAATTCATATATATTGATGAGGCAGGGTTCAACCCACAAAAGCAAGGAGAGGCAGAAATATCATTGGCCACAGGGCTGTCCCAGGGCAACGTGGGGGTAACATCACCCTTTGCGCTGCGGGGGTAACATCACCCTTTGCACTGGCTTTCACAGCATGGGGTTGTCCTCCGTCATGCCAAAATGGGCCCTTACAACACACCTCACATTCTCGCATTTTTGGACCAATTGCACCACATCGTCACAGCAGGTAATGAAATGCACCAGATGCAATACACGGTCATCTGGGACAATGTCATTCCACCGCTCTGCTTTGGTCCAGAACTGGTTTCAACACCCTCCACAGTTAACAGTACTATACCTTCCACCATACTCTCCGTTTCTAAACCCTATCGAAGAGTTGTTCTCTGCATGGCGGTGGAAGGTTTACGATCTCCAGCCCCAGGCTCAGGTACCCCTCATTCAGGCCAGGAAGGTTTACGATCTCTAGCCCCAGGCTCAGGAACCCCTCATTCAGGCCAGGAAGGTTTACGATCTCCAGCCCCAGGCTCAGGTACCCCTCATTCAGGCCAGGAAGGTTTACGAACTCCAGCCCCAGGCTCAGGTACCCCTCATTCAGGCCATGGAGGTTTACGATCTCCAGCCCCAGGCTCAGGTACCCCTCATTCAGGCCATTGGAGGACGCATGTGACCAAGTCGACGCCGCAGCTGTGCAGGGATGGATTCGACATTCAAGACGGTTCTTCCCACGTTGTCTTGCTAATGACGATATTGCTTGTGATGTTGATGAAATTCTCTGGACAGATCCAGCTAGGAGAAGAGATAATGTATAGTATGTTTACTGTTGTATTTTCTGTACAATATTGTCCGTTTTTTTCAGATTATTTTATGTTTGTTTGTTATTTACTGTAATTGTAACCTGTACTGGATACAGTATTTTACGTTTGTCTGTTTGCTGAGCTAACAGTGTTATGCACACTACTGTAATAGCATGAAAACTGGGACATGTTTTGTTGTGATTCTCCATGTTGACATGTTGACTGATTTGGGTATATGGAGAGAAATAAATGATATCTTCCTCAGTCTACAGCATTGGTCTTGTGTAGTGTTTGTATAGTTGCACTTTCTCTGTGTACTTAATTTACAGTACTCTAATCACTGACAATTAGACTTGCTAAAAGTGCTTTAGGTTAGCAACAGCAGTGTGTAACTGGTCCAAAAAGATTGAAGTCATATGAAATGTGTGTTTCGTAGGGTAAAAAAATATTTTTTTTATGAAGTCGTGTATAGTTTTGACAAGTGTTCCATTTTGCAAATGATCTGAAGTGTTGTGCTACTTTGGTGTAGGGTTGTGCTAATTGTGTGTAGTGTTTTGACAAACCGGGCCCTGTTTTCAGAATTGTGCTTAAACAATTGAAAAAAACTGTAAAACACACTGTTTTGCAAAGGTCTCCAGTAGCATCAACCGCACCCTCTAGGGTAGTGCCATGGTGTAGCCACTTTTACATCCTCCTCTGGGTACATTGCCTTCAACACAAAACCCTTGAGGCTCATGGTTCTGACCACCTTCCATAGACGTACACAGTAATTATGACGACTTCCGGAAAACGTCCTCCAACCTATCAGAGCTTTTACAGTATGAACCAACATGTTCAATCAAAGGATCCAATCAAAGGACCAGAGAACGAATCTAGTACTGAAAGCATAAGCTACAGCCAGCTAGCACTGCAGTACATCAAATGTGGTGAGTAGTTGTGTCACGTTCTGACCTTAATTTCCTTTGTTTTGTATTTATTTAGTATGGTCAGGGCGTGAGTTGGGTGGGTTGTCTATGTTTGTTTTTCTAGGTTTTGGGAATTTCTATGTTTCGGCCTAGTATGGTTCTCAATCAGAGGCAGGTGTCATTAGTTGTCTCTGATTGAGAATCATACTTAGGTAGCCTGGGTTTCACTGTGTGTTTGTGGGTGATTGTTTCCGTGTCTGTGTTTGTTCGCCACACGGTACTGTTTCGGTTTTGTTCACGTTTATTGTTTTGTATTCATTGAGTGTTCAGTTCATGTTTTTAAATAAACAACCATGGACACTTACCACGCCGCATCTTGGTCCGATCCTTGCTACACCTCCTCTTCAGACGAAGAGGAGGAAAACCTTTACAAGTTGACTCAAAAAGAAAGACAATATAGTTAAACAGTTTGGAACAAACAATTAAGGAGAAGCAGCAGAGAGTGAGAGAGAGCTAGCTATATTTTGTTATATATTCTTTACCTTTCACTTATTTAGCTAGCTAATGTATCCAATTTTGTCTACTCAGCAACCTGACTCAAACTGAGAGGAGTGCTATTTATGTTAGCTAGCTGGCTTAGGCTATCCAACACTGTGACTCTTCCAAGTCATGGTAAGATTTTAGTTTTAGGAATGAGAGCCCGTGGAGGCGAGAAAGAGTTATACCACAAGCAAAGTGATGAGGCTGTATGTGGCTGCCATGAAATTGACCTGTGTGTGTGGGTGATCAGGGGTGTTTTCATGACTCCGATTCTGTTGCAAAACGTTTCTGAAACTGAAGCAAATGGAACGAAGGGACCTACCTGAATAAGTCCAATAGAAACTCTTGGTTTAGTTGCAAAACTGAATGTTTTGCAACTGTTTGGACTAATGATTAATCCCCGGATCAGCTAGATGCAGGCAAGAGTATGCAATACAGTATTGAATGTGTCACTGTCACCTTGATTACTCCAATTTGTATCTCGACCTGTGCACCTATGTTATACATTTTAATTTGTAGTCTAGGTTGTAGCAACCTCACAATTTGTCCTCCCTAATCTTAAATGCCACCGACCGCCACTGTATGCTTTAGGACAGAGATTGGGTACAGTGATAGTGGTGAAAACATTTGAAAACCACAAATCCCACCACTAAGACAGAACAGACAGACTATACAGCACAACTCTATTTGGCCCTATTGTTCAAATAGCATAAAAGATTGAAAGAGCCGATTTGGCAGCAGAAACAAATAATCACAGTGTTACTGTGGTCCTAAGAGGGCTCTATTGAATGCATAACAATGAAGCTTGATTGGAATTGATAGCTGCTTTGAATGCTTCGATGTTCCTCTCAGCTGACTCATTTGTTATAGGGCGACTTTTGACATGTCAGGGAATGCCATTGGCTAATGAGCTATTTAGCCAAAGTTAGAGAGGGGTCAAAAAAATGTGTGCTTTCTATCAAAAGGACTGGCATTCTGTTGAAGAGGTGGGCTATCGGAACACCATAAATCAAAAGCGTTTTCACTCCAGTGAGCTAAATCAGGGTCACACAGTGTATCTTAGTAGTCTTAAACAAATCTACTTTGAAACAAAAGTATTCTGTTATGAGCTTAAAAAAAGAAGACACCTGTACCATGTGAGATATAGAGTTGAAATGTGTTCAATTTTGAGTTTGCATCTCAATATTACACTTTATATATCCCAAAAGGCTGAAATAGAACAAAACCATTTGACATAGAAACAACAGATTTTCTACAAGTTTTTAGAAATAATGTTTATTAATTATTAAATTATGAAAAATATTAATAAAATTCCACCCATGAGGCCACTAGAGAGCGATTTGGTCATTTGACTGCAGGAAAGGGGTGTTATGATAGCTATCCATTCAAAGCGGTTGTCTGTTTTTACTAGTCTCGGCCACTTTACCGTGGCAATTAGCCTGGGGAAGAGGTTCGTTAATTACCTAAGGAGGCACTCATTCATGACTCATTATAATTTGTATTCAATAAAATGTCAACCTACACCGACAGAAACATCATAGAACAAGCACACATGGGGAAACTACATACTACTACGTACAGTTCCTAGTCTCTGTATCAACAAACATATAGTCAGCATGAAAAAAATGCAGAGGTGTGGAAGTGTTATAAAGGTGCTGCTGACCTCTGCCATTTTTTCTCCCTCGGAGCGATCAAGGCCACCGTGGAGAAATGGGCCTGGAGTCAAGGGCTTCCCCCCAGGCCACCAGCCTCCCCCGGCCCCAAGTCACCAGACACCTGCACTTATAGGAGTCAACAGCAGTGTCAGCAGCATGGGCCACATGCCTTATACAGCAACCTTACAGCTGGCCTGAAAGCAGTGCTATTTCTCTTTGCCCAGACACCTCTACATAACACAGGTCTAAGAACAACCTTCTCTAGTCTCCATCTGTAGGATACAACTCACCTCCTCTTCTGGCCCTACCTACTCTACACATCCAATTCTCAGAATTGGAGCAGATTCCAATTCTGAATCAGAACAGCATATTGATAATAATATTCCACTTTAGACTGCATGCAGTTTTATATTATGTATTAGTATTAAATGTATTTTCATAAAAGGCAGCCCACAGTAGAAATATGCTGCATACACAGTTCTCATAGGTACAAAGTGGCTTTATGAAATCTGAAACGTGATATAGCTTGATTGAATGCTCTGAGTCATAATTGGATCCCTCCTTTCCTCCCCCCTCACCTCCCCTCACCCCTCTCCTCCTCATATCCCCCTGACAGAATAACTGCGACAGCCTTAATCAAAGAGATGGAACATTTTGATCCCACTCTCGATTAGATTAGATTACATAAACTGAAGCAATTTGTACAAAATGCAAGGCGAATGATCAACAGGTCATTCAACTTGATCTCTAACCCAGTTTAGGCAGTTACACAGTAAACAATGTAAGGCATTCCACGGATCCATTTGCTTCCTTAGGAAAATCCTTTAGTTGAAATTTCTAATCAATTTTACATTGATTAATACTGTGGAGTACATTGAATTGATTTAAAATATGTTTGTTGTAATTGTTTAATTCCATGTAAGTAAAAAGAGTAAGATAACTAATGTCAAATATACTGTGTCTGCAAAATGTATATAGGTTCAGAACTTTTGTGAAACAGCGCAGTTGAAAACGACAGGGCAAGTATAAATCAAAACAGAAAGGTCTTCAGAGATAGATGGGAGGGATTGAGTATAGCTGAAGGATGGGACTAAAAACAAACAAGAGATAACTATTGTAAAAATGTACTGTGTCCGTAAATTGTATATACAGTTGAAGTCAGACGTTTACATACACTTAGATTGGAGTCATTAAAACTCGTTTTTCAACTACTCCACAAATTTCTTGTTAACAAACTATAGTTTTGGCAAGTCGGTTACTTTGTGCATGACACAAGTCATTTTTCTAACATTTGTCTACAGACAGATTATTTCACTTATAATTCACTGTATCACAATTCCAGTGGGACAGAAGTTTACATAACACTAAGTTGACTGTGCCTTTAAACAGTTTTGACAATTCTGATATCTTCTGATAGCCTAATTGACATAATTTGAGTCAATTGGAGGTGTACCTGTGGATGTATTTCAAGGCCTATCTTCAAACTCAGTGCCTCTTTGCTTGACATCATTGGGAAATCAAAAGAAATCAGCCAAGACCTCAGAAAAAAATGGTAGACCTCCACAATGTCTGGTTCATCCTTGGGAGCAATTTCCAAACGCCTGAAGGTACCACATTCATCTGTACAAACAATAGTATTCAAGTATAAACACCATGGGACCACGCAGCCGTCATACCAGGAAGGAGACGCCTTCTGTCTCCTAGAGATGAACGTACTTTGGTGAGAAAAGTGCAAATCAATCCCAGAACAACAGCAAAGGACCGTGTGAAGATGCTGGAGGAAACAGGTACAAAAGTATCTATATCCACAGTAAAACGAGTCCTATATCGACATAACCTGAAAGGCCGCTCAGCAAGGGAGAAGCCACTGCTCCAAAACCGCCATAAAAAAAGTCAGACTACGGTTTGCAACTGCATATGGGGATAAAGATTTTACTTTTTGTAGAAATGTCCTCTGGTCTGATTAAACAAAAATAGAACTGTTTGGCAATAATGACCATTGTTAAGTTTGGAGGAAAAGGGGGAGGCTTGCAAGCCGAAGAACACCATCCCAACCGTGAAGCACGGGGATGGCAGCATCATGTTGTGGGGGTGCTTTGCTGCAGGAGGGACTGGTGCACTACACAAAATAGATGGCATGAGGCAGGACAATTATGTGGATATATTGAAGCAACATCTCAAGACATCAATCAGGAAGTTAATACTTGGTCGCAAATGGGTCTTCCAAATGGACAAGGACCCCAAGCATACTTCCAAAATGGCTTAAGGACAACAAAATCACATTATTGGAGTGGCCATCACAAAGCCCTGACCTCAATTCTATAGAAAATTTGTGGGCAGAACTGAAAAAGTGTGTGCGAGCAAGGAGGCCTACAAACCTGACTCAGTTACACCAGTTCTGTCAAGAGGAATGGGCCAAAATTCACTGAACTTGTGGGAAGCTTGTGGAAGGCTTCCAGAAAAGTTTGATCCAAGTTAAACCATTTAAAGGCAACACTACCAAATACTAATTGAGTGTATGTAAACTTCTGACCCACTGGGAATGTGATGAAAGAAATAAAAGCTGAAAGAAATCATTCTCTCTACTCTTATTCTGACATTTTGCATTCTTATAATAAAGTGGTGATTTTAACTGACTTAAAACAGCGAATTTTTACTAGGATTAAAGTTCAGGAATTGTGAGAAACTGAGTTTAAATGTATTTGGCTAAGGTGTATGTAAACTTCCAACTTCAACTGATATGTATAAGCTTGAATTAGAAGCCTAAGGGGCTGTTGTCCATCCGTTTACTCCAATTAGGGGAGGTGTGGTAGGGTTAGGGGATAATTAATAAAGGAAAATACATATTTTTAATAGATATGGGGGACTGGAAATGATGCAGACAATTAAATTCATGGAAACCACAATCTATCTGTAATATTAAAGCTGATCTACCCCCCCCACCCCCAAAAAACTAGAACATAAAAAAGTTATAAATAAAAAACATACGTACAAAAATGTTTCTTAAGAAATTACAAAAACAAATAAATATTTGTAAATAAATTATATAGTAAGTACTGTAGTACTCCATGGTAAACTGTAGTATTAATACATGTGGGTGTGTCATTCATTTGGATAAAGATCAATATCATCATTTCTGCATAATATTTCAAAAATTATGCAAGATTAAGGGCATGTCTTTAAATCTCCCACCTTAGCTACTCATAAGATTTTCAGGCAGAGAGAGTAGGGCAGGAGAGTGGAGATAAAATACTTTTAAAGGTCCCGAACAGCGAAGATCATGTTTTTCATCTAATTGTATGATATTTGGATGAAACCAGTTCAAAGTTGGATAAGTTGCAGGGTAGAGTACTGGAAGGTAGCCGGATAGTAATATTGACTAGGGTTCAGGGCAGGGTACTGAGCAGAGACTGGCTAGTGGTGACTGTTTAACAGTCTGATGGCCTGAAGATAGAAGCTGTTTATCAGTTTCTTGGTCCCAGCTCTGATGCACCTGTACTGTCTCCTCCTTCTAGATGGTAGTAAGGTGAGCAGGCCATGGCTCGGGTGACTGAGGTACTTGATGATCTTATTGGCCTTCCTGTGTAGCTGTACTGAAGGGCAGGCAATGTGCCCCCGATTATGTAGATAACCCCTCCACCCTCTGGAGAGCCCTGCAGTTGCGAACTGTGCAATTTCCGTACCCGGCGGTGATACAGCCTGACAGGATGCGCTTAATGGTGCATCTGTAGAGGTGTGTGAAGGTTTTAGGGGCCAAGCTGAACTTCTTCAGCCCCCTGAGGTCGAAGAGGGACCTATTCTAGGTCGGTTGAACAAAATAACTTGAGTTCCTGTACATTATCATAATCACACCATTAGTAGTTAATCATATACCTGCAGCTTTCTTCTTCCCGGAGAGTTCTTTATTCCTGTCTGCGCGATGTACTGAGAACCCAGCTGGCTGTATGGAACGGAGTATGTTACTGTTCCTGATGTCTCTCTGGAAGGAGATCCTCACCCTGAGCTTGTCTACTTTATTGTCCAGGGACTGAACATTTCACGAGTAATATATTCATTGTGGCTCCGGAGGATCGCCCAAAGACTGCCTTCGCCACACCAGAGGGGCTTTTCCAGTATGTGAGGATGCCCTTCGGACTGCATGGTGCCGCTGCAACTTTCCAATGCCTCATGGATGCCATTCTACGGCCCCATCAAGAGTATGCAGCGGCGTAATTAGACGGCGTAATCCTCGACTTAGCCAAGGAGACCTGGGAGACCCAACCATGCCCCTTTCGATCCACAATAGAACCTATTACCCTGATGAGAGACCGCCTGTCTGCAGTGTGGCCCATAGTAAAGGAGCATATGGAGAAGGCACAAAGGACCCAAGGCCGGGCCTATGATAAGTCCGCGACCCCCTGTGAGTTCACCATGGGAGAGAAAGGGATGGTGCTCGTTCCCACGGCTGAACACTGCTTGCTGGCACAGTGGAGGGGGCCCTACGAGGTAATGAAAAGGGTCTCACCGGTCAATTACCTCATCAAGCAACCTGACAGGAGGAAGAAGGTCCAACTCTATCACATAAACCCGTTGAAGATGTACCACGGAAGAGAGGAGGAAGTGGCTTTGATGGCCCTGGAGGGCAAAGGAAAAGAGGAGGCTCTATCACAGGTGCCCCCGTGGCCAAAATCTCCTGCCGGAGCAGTCAAGACAGCTTGACAAGCTGATTATGAACTTTGGTCGAATATTCTCTCCATTCCCAGGACAAACAGATGTCCTGTTCCACCATATCCACACTGAACCCGGCAAGAAGGTGCATATCCGCCCCTACAGGATTCCTGAGGCTCGCGGAGTCATCGCTAAGAACGTGGTAAGGGAGATGTTGAGGATGGGTGTGATCGAGCCATCGACGAGAGCGTGGTCCAGTCCCATAGTCCTGGTCCCCAAATCCGATGGTAGTATGAGACTCTGCAACGACTTTAGAGGCGTGAATGCCATCTCTACATTCGATGCGTATCCCATGCCCCGCATGGATGAACTCTTGGAGCGCTTAGGAAAAGCCAAGTTCAGCACCACCCTGGATTTGACGAAGGGATATTGGCAAGTGTCGGTGGCTCCAGAGGATCGCCCAAAGACTACCTTCGGCACCCCAGAGGGGCTTTTCCAGTACGTGAGGATGCCCTTCGGACTGCATGGTGCCGCTGCAACTTTCCAACGCCTCATGGATGCCATTCTCCGGCCCCATCAAGAGTATGCAGTGGCGTACATAGACGATGTGGTCATCCACAGCGAGGACTGGGATAGTCACCTCCTGCGATTACGGGTGGTGCTCGTGAGTTTGGAAGCCACAGGGTTGACGGCCAATCCAAATAAATGCTGCCTGGGCCTGTCCGATGCGGAATCCCTGGGGTACACCGTGGGGAATGGGAAAATACGCCCACAGAAAGAGAAGACCAGGGCAATTCGGGACTGGCCTCGACCCCGGACCAAGCGGGATGTTCGGTCCTTCTTAGGGATAACGGGATATTATCGCCGTTTTATCCCGGGATATGCAACCATTGCCAACCCCCTCACAAACCTCATCAAGAAAAACTTGCCAAACCAGGTAGAGTGGAAAGACGAGATGGAAGAGGCCTTTCAATTGCTAAAAGGTTGCCTGTGTTCTGATCCCGTCCTACAGGCTCCGGACTTCTCACAAGAGTTCATTGTGCAGGTCAACGCCTCGGATACGGGGCTCGGGGCCGTACTAGCTCAGGGTGAAGACGAAGCAGAGAAGCCGATTTTGTTCATTAGTAGGAAGCTCAGCGATCAGGAACAGAGATATGCTACCGTAGAGAAAGAGGCCTTAGCCATTAAGTGGGCCCTTGATTATCTCCGGTACTACCTACTGGGTTGGAGGTTTGCATTAGTTACTGACCATGCGCCCCTCACGTGGATGGCTTGTAAGAGAAACAATAACAACAGAATAGCCAGATGGTTTTTGTCTTTTCAACCGTTCTCTTTCCATGTCATCCACAGGGCCAGATCGAGGAACGGGATGGCAGACGCGCTACCCCGACACGACCAAGACGGTGCGTCTGGCGCCCGACCCTCTGGTTCGGTCCTGAGGGGGAAGGTATGTGGAAGGACCACCAGAGGGCAGGCTGGGCTCACGGATAGTAGCCCAACAAGGCATGGGAGACAAGGTAGCCAGAGGCAATTAAGCACAGCTGACGGTACTAATGACATATTCTTCTTCCCCTATAAGAGAGAGTAGGGAACCAGCAGACAAAGGGGGAAAAACTATCTCTGGAAGATGGCCACCGAGACAGAGGAGCTATCCATGAAGAACCACTAAGATGGTGACAATCCCGAGACATTTGTTTTAGTTTAAAGATAATCGTATTGTGTTCCTGTTTGATCTGTAGAAGAAGATGTATGTGTTGTCCTTGGAAGATTTTCATTGATTATGTTGGAGTGTTTGTGTTGACCAAATGCCCTCAATAGAGAACTGTGTTCAGTCAAGAAAACCTACTCCTGACTCGTTTATTCCACCTTTCCGCTTTAGAGTGACGCCCAATTACTTGGTCCGCTCACACCATCTACAATAAATGCGGCCCCAGGATATGTGGTTTCCAATTTGCACATAGTTCATTGTAGTTCCTTGAGAGCCATCTGGGGTTCGTCTTGCAGGGGAATATACACGGCAGTGAAGATAACTGTGGTCAGTGAGGTACTCCAGATTGGGAGAACAAAGGACTTGAGTTCCTGTACGTTACCACAATCACACCATGAGTTGTTAGTCATGAAACAAACCCCTCTGCTTTTTTTTACCCCAGAAAGTTCTTCTTGTCTCCTCGATGGATGGAGAACCCCACGGGCTCAATTGACGGGGACAAGATATCCGGAGAGATCCACGATTCTGTAAAACAGAGTATCCCTGATGTCTCTCTGGAAGGAGATCCTCACCCTGAGCTTGTCTACTTTATTGTCCAGGGACTGAACGTTAGTGAGCAATATACTCAGAAGTGGTGGATGGTATGCACGCCTGAGTCTGACTAGGGCCCCACTTATTCTTCCTCTTCTCCAGCATTGGCGTGTTGGTGCAGCCACTGGGATGAATAGAGCTCCCTTAGGGAAGTTCAAACAAAGGATCCAGATAAGGGAAGTAGAATTTCTGCTTGAATGTCTGGTAAGTGACTGCCATTCTAATGTCCTATAGTTATTTTTGGCTGTTGGTAATAATACTAGAAAGTTGCACATTGGCTAAGAGCTAGAAACCAGGGTGACTGTGTCTGTCAGTGCCATCTTAAAATGTTTTGCTTGGGATAGAATGATGGTGCCCGACCTTTAAAGGGCCAATCAGCAGTTGAAACAACAGGTAAAAAGCTCAGGAATGGGGCTTGAGAAATTTAACCATAATCAAACTAATCGACATGGATACAAGCGCTGACCAATGATATCAAAATTATATTTTTAACCATCTTTTGAGTCGATAAAGTGTTTGTTTACAATAACATTGTTTACATACAATGCAGTAAACCAAGCTTTTTTTTGGGGGGTTATAATGGGGCACAACAGTTAAACCAAGCTCGTGAGGTATTTAAAAGTTATATTCTTCATGAATCAATGGGTACATATCATTCATTAGAAGTATTAAAAGAAAAGCAATCGCAGATATTCTTTTTTTATTTTTTAGAAAGGAGGAGTATCGAGTGGAAGGAGCGAGTCTCAAGGAGCCAAAATGTGTTTAGTGAAATTGGCGAATTGACCAGTAGGGAGAGACAATGAGAGACCCTGTCCTGGCACAGCGACAGCGTCTTTCCTGTTCTGTTGGAGGGACTGCATGCATGGGAGGGAGTAGCAGCCTCAGTACCAGGCGGTGATCTCAGATCGGAGCACGGAGTGGATAGGGGAGGCTGCTAGGCTACATGCTGCTGCCGCTGCCACCTTTGTTGTAAGCAGGGAACGTTTGATTTCACCACTACATCCATACTGCAGCAGACATAGCCTACGGATATTTATCACGGATTGCAAGGGGAAATACATTACAACCGGCATACCCATGTACTTTTACGAGGGCAGAGGACTGCTTCTCCTCACGCTCTTGGCCGCTTTGCAGGTAATGTGTCTGCGGAACGGTTTTGTTGAGTTGGAACAGGACAGTTCTAGGACTAGTGCTTGTTTTCAGTGACGATGCTTCTGCTGTGATCTATCGGGTAACGTGCCCGCTTGTCCATTATGGCTCGCCTCTCCACTATGAAAAAAGGCTACACAGGCATGTTTTGCATGGTTGCTAGATATAATGCAGTATTGGGAACTTGCATATGTGACGCGTCAACAAATAATGACAATATGTAGTAGATTGATATTGCATGAAGATCAACCCTGGGTTATTGTAGCCGACACCGCTAGGGTCTATTTGAAGGATGGGATGATTTGCCATTTAAAAAAGCTACCCTTCTTCAAAATATGATTTTATGTTGGCTACAATGTATCAAGAGTAAATGTATTCAAATAAATTTAACCGACATAATATATTAAACATAGTATTATCTATTAGGGTATTCCGTCCATATGGTGATCAATCAATACATTGTTTCTTCTTAAGTATATAAAAAAAAACTTGCTTAGATGATGATAGCCTATACGTTCATGTTTGTTGGATACATTTGTAACCTTTTCACGAGAACTTTGTAACCATATAATGTTAACGTCTATTGATGCAGGCCAGCTACTTGAATAATTTCCCCGGACCGCGGGGTTACAAAAACCTACCATTATTTATTCCTAACGGACACGGAATGAGGCTCGAGGCAATGGCCCATTCCGTCTTGTAAATAGGCTATCAGTGCAAACAACAGCTACACACACCGGTGCACTTATCGTATCTAGAGTTTCACTAGGTTAGTGGAATCCACAAACTCTGCCTGGAACAATGCTAGTTAATGTTTGATTTCCGACCCACAAATCGTCTTCAAGTCAGCTGCTTATTGTGCCTAGGCAGAATTTAAAGTATCAACGTAGCCTAATCCAGTTTTCTATGCTATTTATCATATTTTATAGCTAATTCTGCATATTCTGGTTTCTTCGCAATTATTTGTTTTAATTACTAATTTAGTCCTAAATTACTTATTTGCGTTATAACATTATAATTAAGGAACTTTTTCTTTTAATGGTCAAAATAGTAAAATGATTCAGCTCTAATATGAGAAACAGTCTAATAATATATATATAGGCCTATTTATGTTTTCCCCAAAACGAGATATCATTTTAGAAGAACTAGTGTGTGAACAATGCTGTTATATGCATCGTGGTGTGCTCTGCCTGATAATGTAGTGAGAGAAAGGCAGCCCTACACCTCCCCCTCCTGCCCCAGCATATTCCAGTCAAATTCCGCTGATTAATGGCAAGTGGCACTGATACACACAATGCTTTTTTTTCTGCTGAACTCTTCTCCTTTCACATTATTTTCAGGTCCGGTATTTCTAAAGAAATATTATTAAGTGTATTTGGGAAGATTGGGTCGACTGGTGCCCACCCAATATGTATGATCGGATTTGAACATGCTTGTACACAATCAGGGAATCTATTTAAACTCAACTCTGAATGGCTAAGGCCTACTTATTCTTTTTTGGCGATGTTTATTTGAAATGTTTTATAAATGTGATTTCCGTGATGTGGTATTAATACATTGTGTTATTTTGTTATAGACTAGACCCACTCACACTTGATGAGATAAGTGTCAAACTCTATATCTATCTAAAAACCCAATTTGTGTTCAATTGAATTTGTGTCAATGAATGTTTGTTTCTTTTTGGAAAGAAGGTGGAGATAAATCATTTGGCAGGTGATCCTTTATTATTCTAACAATGGCAGAAATATAATGTATCCGAAACAACATGACTGTTTTTAAATCTGAGATAGAGCGAGGCAGGGGGAGGAGAAAAAGGAACAGATGATGATGATGTAGTGTTTAAGTAGACACAGGAATTCACACACAGAGACGTTCGCCCCTACTGTTTAGTAGGAGTGTTAGGAGTTGTAGCCTAGTTTCACCGTTCCTGAATTTTAAAGCATCTTGTTAAACCAGAGCAGAGTATTATAAGGGGGCCAACCAGCGTTCAACCATTGCCTGGGCTTGGGCCTCCCTCTCTCTCCTCACAGAGACAAATGGGGCCTGTTCTTACCTAGCCATGCTCCTTGGCTAATGCTTAACCCTTTTGGCCTCATTATCCTAATTGCAGTCCCCGCTATAAAAACAACAGATGCTTTGTAGAACTTGTGGTGGAGGGTTCAGAACGTGACCAAGACTTTTCGGGGGGTAGTCAGAGAAGTGCATTTTGGAGGAGGGGGGGGGAGATTGTTACTCTGACTCATTCTCTCCCCTCCCACCCCCCGGTCCTATCCCTGCAGATCACAACTGAGGGCAGAGGCACCCTTCCTCTGTGCCGGCCGGGGTTCTCTGAAGATGTGTATGTCGCCGTGGTGCCAGAGAGTGCAGAGAAGGGACAGCCCCTTTTTAATGGTAAGCGCTGAATCGGGTAGATTCTTTCTATGTCGCTCTTCGCTGGCTGTTTGCAGTATGTTTGTTCACATGTGCTTCAGTGTTTTTATGTGCGTGTGTCTGCGCCTGCCCATGTCTATATATAGATACTGCTGCACTGTCGGAACTAGAAGCACAAGCCTTTTGCTACACTCGGAATAACATATGCTAACCATGTGTACGTGACAAATACAATTTGATTTGATTTACTGTTGTTTCGCTCAACACGTGTATGATGCTGAGTGCGGTGGGAGGGTGACAACAAGCATTAAACGTATTTCAACAATTAGCGTTGCTGTTATGTGGGCCCAGGACCCCATGTTGTTTGGCTTGTAAAGCCAATGAAATCTCAGTCTGAATCAATTTAGCCCTGCTTCTAGTCATTTGCTTACACAGGCCTTTTTTGAAGAACAGAGCACAATTCAACAACAAAAAATAATATTACCGCAGTGTTGCTGAAATTCCAATGCATTATCACTGGGGTAATCTGTTCCTGTGATGTGACTCGACTTTATTTGCCTTTAGAAATAGTTTTTAAAGGCAATTGAAAGAATTAGAAAAATGTTAAACCGTTTGGAAATTAGATTACTTTATACAGTCGCCTTTATGAAAAATGCATATTTATTTATTTTAATTTTACCTTTATTTAACTAGGCAAGCCAGCTAAGAACAAATTCTTATTTACAATGACGGCCTAGGAACAGTGGGTTAACTGCCTTGTTCAGGGGCTGAGCGACAGATTTTTACCTTGTCGTCTCGGGGATTCGATCTTGCAACCTTTCGGTTACTAGTCCAACGCTCTGACCACTATATGCTTGCATAAGTCGCAGAAAGTCTCATTCTGAATAGGAAATGAAAAATCAAACTTCTTTCTTCGTTTTGAAATGGAACCGTGGTAATTGTAATTCTAAAAGTGAAAACATTGGATGCACTTTGCATAGCACAGTTATGTAATAGACATGTTCCTTGTGCCTCAGCACACCTTCTATGTCTTGTTTCTATGTTTCTGTATTTTCTCCAATTTCCTTTTTACACATATGCTTACCCAAGTGGCATGCGGATCAAATGGTCCAAACTTTTATATCATGTGTGCTATTTGCTGCTTTAGGCAATAATTATTATGCGAGTAAATAAGTATGTGGTTATTATTTCTGTCATGTTACCCTGTAAACAGAGCTTCAAGAAAATGCATAAACCTTGCAAGGACTTGGTAGAAACATACATTCAAGGAAATACGTGTTTCAGTGGCCATGCTGTTTTATAGTCCCAACCCCACTCCATGGCTGTCATTTCCTTGTGACACAGCTTTAAGTGGTCAGTGGCCATGCTGTTTTATAGTCCCAACCCCACTCCATGGCTGTCATTTCCAGCTTTAAGTGACACAGCTTTAAGTGGTCAGTGGCCATGCTGTTTTATAGTCCCAACCCCACTCCATGGCTGTCATTTCCTTGTGACACAGCTTTAAGTGGTCAGTGGCCATGCTGTTTTATAGTCCCAACCCCACTCCATGGCTGTCATTTCCTTGTGACACAGCTTTAAGTGGTCAGTGGCCATGCTGTTTTATAGTCCCAACGCCACTCCATGGCTGTCATTTCCTTGTGACACAGCTTTAAGTGGTCAGTGTTGTGTTTTGTACGTCAACTGTTCTGCTGGAAATCCAACATTGGACTGGCATGACTTGCTCGATCCGACCAGCCTTTTATCGGTTTCATTTGTGTCTGTTTCATATAACTTCTAAAACATATCATTCAGAAAAACAAGGAAAACAAGGAAATGGTTTGTCATGTTAATTTTTTTCCAATCATTATAATGCAATGGAAACTGTAATTACAATGTATAATAGAAAATATGACCAATTAATGTATTATTTGCGAGGAATCAGTCCCAAAGTGAAAATGCTGCCAAACAAACAAACACAATTGCTATAGTGACAGCCACCAATAGCACCTCTGAACAGTGCTGAGACAGACATAAAACAGGAATATACCACCAACGTGCTATCCAAGGGCTTGGGGCCTTGAGGTCATCTGAACCAGAAAACAGCTCCAGTGGCGTTGGATTTCACAGTGTGTGCCTAGAAGTCACAGTCAGCCGAGGTTGTGAGTCAGAAAGATGGAGGGGGGCGAGTAGGAATGAGGGAGAAGAGAGAAATAAAATTAAAAAAAGAGAGAGGGAAAAGGAGGGAGAAGGGGAAGGGAGAAAGAGACAGAGAAAGAGAGAGCGAGTAAAAGAGGGGTGGATGGAAAAGAAAGAAATAACTTTTACACAGCCCAACCTCCAGTTTGATCCTCCAAGTGATAGTTTTGCCTCTCAGTTGGTTTGTGGATGGGCCGTGACCAGAGGTAATCGGGTTCCCATTTGTCAGCCACCCTTCATCCCTTCCCTCACCTTCTTCTCTCCTCTCCTCTCTATTTACCCTCCCTCACCTCCTCCTCTCTCCTCTATCTTAGCCCTCTCCCCAGCCCTCCAACCTCTATGGAGAGAGAGAGAGATTCCCTGACAGGGAGAGAGACACAGCACTTCTGTGTCATTGTAATGTACTGGCCTGGAGCTGGGGCTGCATGGGGCTCAGTGGTGTGGGATGATGCTAATGAATGCGCCAGTCGCTAATGAAAGTCTCCTGTGGCATGTTTTGAAAGACAAAGCTTCCATGGTGTGGAGGGAGTGTTAAGCCCCCCTCATGTTTTCTAACTCCACTTTCACCATGCTGCTTGTGAATATTGTTTTTACCAGGAAGCTGGGAAACAGAGGATTTTCAAGAAGCTCCTAGCCACATGAGTGTGGTGTGGAGCCTAATGCCATGACACCTTTCTATTTTGGTCTTTCTGTGAGAATGCCTGCCTCCTGTGCATTTCATTACGTTTCTTAATTGCACCCTTAGGCCCTAAATAATGAATGAATGGAGACAGTGAATCGTGTAGCAGTCATTCTCCTCAACCATACCTCAGTGTTAATGCTCATTGTAATAGAAAATCCTTCCTTGTTATGTCAGAAATAATCTAGCAGCCTCATTGTAATATGCATGGACCTGTCCTCATTTAGAAAAGCTATTAGGGAGCGTAGATATACTAAGCTCTTTCTCGAAGCGGGATAGTTTATTTCCTCCAAGTTTGCCAAGAGGAATAGTTGTGAATATGACTGTAAACCTATCAGTATACAGTATTAGGTAACAGTAATACGATCACGTTGTTCTTGCTGCAGTTGACCCCGTGGAGAGTGGAGACCGTAGGAGAAGGGATAGGTTGTGAAGACGTTTCATTCCAACTCGCTGTCTCTGAAGGTGATTCCATTCAAGTAATTGATTACCAGAATACACACCCTGAGAAGATCATAGCGCACAGCAGCATTCACATGCAAATGTAATGGAATAAATAACAAAGTAAAAAGTTTCCCGGCCCAAAACACATTCAGTTCTGCTTGGGTATTCTCTACAATGGCAATTCCTCCACAATACACAGGTGATTGTTGAATTGTGAAGACGTAATGATTTGTTAGGTGATGCAGATCAGAGATGAACTATTGGTTGGCACCAAGCGAACGCTCCATCAGTTTTCAATAGAATCGTTCAGGTGTATCTGGACAACATTGGTTAGCAGAGCAGCAGAGGGGAAAGCGAGGGTGGACAATTATTTATCTGAGGTCTCCTCTCTCCTCTCTATCTGATGATGTGGAAAGCAAGGATTTGAGCTTTTTGTTTGTGAACGTAAAGCTGCGTCAGGCTTAGGAAGTTTCCCACTGTCGGACCCAAGGGGCCTCTCATGACCTTGCCTAAAGCAGGGAACTATTTGTTTATGACTGATACTTAGTCACTCAGTGGAGAGAAAAGCAACAAACATGGCCTATACATCAATTCCCCTCACTGTACTCACTACTAGTCACTAGTCACCACCACAGCTAAGCTAACACGGTGTCACCAGCAGGGAGTGTTCCCATAGAAAGGAGTGTTTTAACATTCATGTCAGGTTCATTTCCTGTTCGATGGAAATTACTTAACTTTTGAAATTGCTGTATTGCTGCTTTTTGTTCTGTCTGTATGCTACGTCTTGCTTGTCCTATGTTGCTCTGTCTGTATGCTATGTCTTGCTTGTCCTATGTTGCTATGTCTTGCTTGTTCTATGTTGCTATTGTCTATATTGTAATTGTTTTTAATAACCTGCCCAGGGACTGCGGTTGAAAATTAGCCGGCTGGCTAAAACCGGCACTTTTACTGAAACGTTGATTAATGTGCACTGTCCCTGTAAAAATAAACTTAAACTTAAACTTAAATCAGCAGGTAAAATGGCCATTATGGCTGGCGACGGTAGTATGGTCTGGGAGCTGCTGGATAATGGAATACTGGCTATAGAGAGCTGACTTGTACACTGAGTGTACAAAACATTAGGAACACCTTCCAAATATTGCATTGCAACCCATTTTGCCCTCAGAACAGCCTCAATACGTTGGGGGGAATGGACTCTACAAGGTGTCGAAAGCGTTCCACAGGGTTGCTGGCCCAGGTGAAAAACCCAGCAGTGTTGCAGTTCTCGACACACTCAAACCAGTGTGTCTGGCACCTACTACCACAACCCGTTCAAAGCCACTTAAATCTTTTGTCTTGCCCATTCACCCTCTGAATGGCACACATATTTCAATTGTCTTAAGGCTTTGACCTGTCTCCTCCCCTTCATCTACACTGATTGAAGTGGATCAAGCAAGTGACATCAATAAGGGATCATAGCTTTCACCTGGATTCAGCTGGTCAGTCTATGTCATGGGAGGCTTTTTAAGCAGGAATGTAAAGTGAGTCACTCACAGCAGCATTATTCAGCAGAGGCTTTCCTCTCCAAAACTGGGTTAATGAAAAAGCCCAAAAGCCTAATTGAACTTGAAACACTCTCCTCTCGCTTGCAGCCACCCTGCCTCCCCAACCCCATCACCTATGTTACCCTATTTTCAAATTAGTACATTCAGATTTTTTTCCCCAATTAAGTGTGCTGGGCCGATGAAAATGCTTATAGTCTACTACTTCAACTTCTGTTCAAGTGCTTTTAACGGCAGTTCGTCGACCGCGTCCACTGAGCCGTCTGTACATCGCTCCACTGACTGGGGGTTCAAACCCCAAGCCGGCCTGGGGAGACACAGTTGACCGATTTCATGATGTGGTTTGCACAAGCAGTACCAACACTAGGGGAGAGAGAGAGAGAGAGACTCACTTTGGATTTACAACCTCAACTCCCTTTCTGTCTAATGAAATGTAAACTGGATGGAAAGACCTCATGGGCATAAGAAATAACATCACTTTTCATTACTTTGTCTTTTAGTATAATTACCTTTCCCTGGTCTGTTTGATTAAGACAAACATCTTAAACCAACAAAGAACCAGTCCCGTTTGACGGAAAGAAAACATTCAGAAAAATAAATGATAAACCTTCTTTTGTGGCTTTTGGCGTTTTTTAAGGGTGGAGATTGCGTTTGCGTGGTGTTGTTGTTCTGGTTCTCTGCACTCTTTCAAGGTGATGGCCCCTGGTATAGGGTACATTTGGGGCAGCTCTCAGAAGTGTTTGAGAGGCCGTGTGTTTGGTCAGACGTGACCCTGGTCGATCCCGTCCTGTAAATTGGGGCCGGTGCTCAGCAACCAACTCAACCTCTTAAGACCCCAGGAGGGAGGGGGTGGGGATGCGTGTGTGTGTGTGGAGGGGGGTGGTGGCATGGTATTCTAGTGATCTCACACTGAAAGGAGAGACCGGTGAATGGAGGTCATGACCCTCACAGTGGCGGCCCCATGTACACGTCACCTCTCAGTGCATGTTGTCCTGACCTGTCTAAATGAACATCTATCACCGGGAAAAGGAGAGCGGGGAGGAGGAGCGTTCAGACGGAGCACCATTCGGTTGGGTGGATCTTTACGGATGTTTCCACCGTACATGATAAATGGTAATGAATTAGCGTGACATTCGCAGCCTAATCAAAGGCATCTGTATTAGTTATGAGGGGCTGCTGTGGAAACACTGACGGAACATGATTCTCTTATGAAACATTATAGCATAGATACACATTCCTTTCGTGAATAATGTGTGTCTGAGGGTTAGCCGGAGTCAGTGTCATCGCACAGCACATCATGGCCGTAGATAAGAGAATGTGTGTAATAGCGTAGTGCAATGAAATCTCCCCCCGGCCGCCTTGCTGCAGTTGAGGTGGTGTAGTAGACCACTGTCTGAAGCACTGATGTCTGTGCCAATCCTGAATTATTCAATAGTCAAACAAGGCTTCTTTAATATTCTAATCCCCTGGTGAGATGAGATCCATAACTACAGAAGAGCCATCATCCTTCCATTCACTAGTCAGATGAGAAGAGGAGAGGAAGAGGGAATCAGCAGGAGGCATCCAACAGCTCAGCCAAGCCCTTACTTTTGTTTTCTCATTACGATGATCGCTGAGTGTTACACAAGTTCCTCTTAACTCTTGTTTTTTACATTTTTTTATAGTACGACATCAAGTGCAACCCCACGACCGGACCTCTCTCCCCATCTCATTTGATGGGGGCTCTAAATCCCAATCCCCCGCTTCCCTTGTTTTAAGTCGAAACAGCACTTCTTCCTTCTTTCAGGGTGATCCTGTTTGCAGCACCAGTCCATTGCTCTCTTTCTCATTCCCCCCCTTTTCTCTTTTCCCCCCACCAAGCGGATCAATAGATCCAGGGTCTTTGTTTGGCTTGATCAATATGTTGTAATGAAGGCTGTGCTCCAATTCCCAGCTAAAGCATTGCTGCCTGCCTGCCTGCTGTTTTTTTTGGAGGAATCTGCTTTTCTCTTTATTGTTATGAGACCCCATGCATTTTCATTGTCCGCCTGTCGGTGTTGGTTTTTCCCCGTGCCACGCCCCCATGGCCTAGATAACTGCCACATATCATGTCGGCTGATTGGATCTCAGTGGTATATGGCTTCAATACCTCTGACCTCTGATGCAATTTTGCCCACGATATAACATGGAAGTTGTGTTCGTGTTGTGTTAGTCCAGCAGTGAGAGGCGGGGGCTGAGGACACGATATAACATGGAAGTTGTGTTCGTGTTGTGTTAGTCCAGCAGTGAGAGGCGGGGGCTGAGGACACGATATAACATGGAAGTTGTGTTCGTGTTGTGTTAGTCCAGCAGTGAGAGGCGGGGGCTGAGGACACGATATAACATGGAAGTTGTGTTCATGTTGTGTTAGTCCAGCAGTGAGAGGCGGGGGCTGAGGACACGATATAACATGGAAGTTGTGTTCGTGTTGTGTTAGTTCAGCAGTGAGAGGCGGGGGCTGAGGACACGATATACGGATCCTTTCACGTGATCCCGGGTCCATGGCCCTCCAAAGGCCGTATCTTAACCATGAAACGGTAATGTTGTTAATGTATTAAAGCAAGTGCACCCATCTGCGGCTAATTTGCTCAGAGGTAGGGGAGGCTGGCTGTGCCATTTAGGGCTATGATGCTTGGTGCTATGACTGGAGAGGGCATCTTTTATTTATGGCTGACCTTTTTTTCTCTCCAGTGGCTCCTTATCGAACAGCTAGTCTGCTCAGCATCTCCGCACGTTTTGGGGGCAGACAGGGACTTGTGAAATGCCTGAATGCAGATAAAGGGATTTTTTTGTGTGGAGAGTGGTTGGTGGAGGGTTGACATTGGGGTTAACTCTTTAGTCTGGCTCACGTCTCAGCGCTCCTGTTCATATCGCTCATATCAGCGGCTAGCCCTGCCCTCTTGTTAGAGTGTGTAACACTCTGCCTCTTGTTAGAGTGTGTAACACTGACACAGGGCAGCAGTTAAGGTGCCTCTCCATTGCGCCGGTGTGTGCATGTGTGTGTGTCACAGTGAGTGTGTGTGTGTGTGTGTGGGTGTTTGTCCTTGGCATATAATTAGCCTTTTCAACCCAGAAGGCCCTGAGAGCCGGTGGGGCTCCTCTCCCTCTCCACCAGTCAGGAGAGTTCCCGGAAACCACAGCTGTTGCTAAGGGCCTTGAATTGTCGTCAGTCACATGACCCACCTATCATTCAAATATCTCAACTTACATTCAGGAGCATCCAATATGCTTTCTGTAAGGGTTAACGTCCATCCACCTAGATGGGGTTCTTTTAAGTGTTGTTTCTAACCACATTTTTCAAATAATAATTGTGTTGACTGGGTTACCATGGGGATTGGATATGGAACCAAAGGTTTCAAACAATTGGTGCACGGATCCGTCCTCAGTCATATGAAGGTTAAGTCCTTTTATTTGTTATTTGCTTCTGAATCACACCAGGGCCCCTCCAGCCTTGAACCACTCTGGCTTGGGTTTCTGAAATTGATGTGTGTTCTTCAATCTAAACGACTGTCAGAAGGCAAAGATGAATTTATTTTTCTAAAACAATCCTTTCCTGTAAGCACTCTGTCATGAGGTGAGGTGAGACTGGGAATGGTTCCTTTCTGAATCTGGGCGACCACTAATTCGGATGTGTGAGTTTTATTTTACATGAAAGACATCTGGAAAGTGCAGAACATGACCATTCCATGTAACGAGGTTGGGTATAATTAGCTGTATTGGCCTCGCTTTCCACATAATATGCTTCCCTATATGTAGGCTAGTGTTATTTTTAACTAGTAAAACTCCAGACCCAGTCTTTCGCTTGGCAGACAACAGGTCAACACAGTGGAGTGAACTGTTTACTTTACTAAAGGACCGACCGGCTTGTGGTTTGCACTCGTTTTTTTTTTCTTCAGGAGGCAGGCCTCTTTAGTTTGGGCAGCAGCACAGCGAACAACTCCATATCTCTCCTGCTAGATTCCAGCTTCACAAAGAGAGCCCTGTTCACAGTGTTGGCCCAGCAGTCGATTGAGCAGTATTCAAAGAAACCTTTTTATTGTACCCTCCTCCCATTCGTCCATTCCCTCTCTCGGTGTTCTGTGCTTGTTTCTCTCATTATGCGGCTAAATAGCTGAGTGGGTGGAGGCTAGCCCTCACGTTTTCCACCACATCCCACCATTCAGGCATCACTTAAGCATAAAGGAGGAAAATAACTATCCCTCGTACCACAGGAGCAAACTGCCCCCCCAGTGAACTTTTGTTTGCTTTAGATACATGTAAATCCTTAACTACCGTTTTGTTGGCACTGGGGTGTGGCCTTGACAGCACAAGTATCTGAACCTCTGACACTACCTATATCAAATCAAATGTATTTGTCACATGCTTTGTTAACAACAGGTGTAGACTGACAGTGAAATGCTTACAATCACTTATCCTTCGAACAAGAAGCGTTCGAAAGGCAATAAAAATAGCAGTGAGAAATGCCCAGAACCATCTCGTCTTTAGGGTCATAGAGTTAAATTATATTATAAATGATATATACATTTATGAGACAACTTGACTGAACTGTGAGCATGCAGCTCTTTTTCTATTGAAACAGTGTGTGTATTTAAAGCATTTTTATTTTTTTCTTGTCAAATGTTAAGCTCAGCTCAGGGTTTTAAGCCCCATGCTGAGCTAGAGAGGCAAGAGGAATTGACACACCATTATTTCACTGACAACAAAAGGGGACATTTGAGGCAGGGAGACATAAATTGACTCAGATACTATAACCATGTTCCACAAAGGCCAATATCCTGCCTGGGATGAGATCGAGACTGCAGGCAGGCAGCCTCCCTCCCTCCCCTCTCCCTCCCCCACCGCCTGTCGCATGCGTCACCAACTATTGTGTTCCAGACAGGGCTTCTGTTTCAACGTACCAGCGCTTCTTTGGACGCTACACTTTGATAATTTGCCAGGTCCTGTCCTGTGACATCGCTCCCTGACGCATTCTCTTCTCTTCTCCCACTCATCCCTTTCCCCGCCATCTATCATCCCTCCCCATCCCCTTCTAAGCACTAAGCAGCAGTGTGATGGATGAGCCCCCATATCCTCCATAGGATGATTGATGTGCTTTAATTGAGTAATGCACTGATTCTACTGAAGCGTTCTGTTTAGCATTATACAGCGTCAAAACCAACCCCAGGTTTTTGTTCCTTATGGCGACCTTGACAACCTCATGGGTGTTAGTCTTTAGCTGGGCACATAAAGCACTGTTAAAGTTGTGCTGGTAATGTTTTTGACGAATGGCCTGGCCCGGTGTTGTTTTGTAGAGGTTGGTGTTTTTTTATATTTCCCAGAGGTCTCTCTGTTTCAGCTGAAGAGGCCTCTGTGTCTGTCTGAAGTGCGCTGGAGGGAGAGAGAGGGAGAAGGAGAGAGGGAGAGAGAAGCAGAGGATGAGGCAGGAAATGAGTAACGATATCCACTACTCACTTATCATATCAAGCCAGGTCACCTCCGAAGGGACGGGTATTGATATGTGGCAACGAATTACGTTGATTTATATCAGTTTAATCTTGGGCATCTGGTGATTGGGAACACTGAGGCAACAGTTCCTCTTCGCTTCTCTTCGCCTGCCGTCTCCCACCAAAACTGTTTACCTCATCAGATGAGCGGATGTGTCTGCCTGTATTACTGTCCCGCTCAAAGTGATATACCGTTACCGGGCCGCGTTGACGCCGCCCGCCGTTGAGCTGCGGAAGTTATGATTGACCTGCGGTAAATTCTAGTTACCGTCTGAGGCGGGCGTGTAGGGGATGCTGCATCACAGAGCTACACCATTCAGTCAATCAATCAATCAAATGTATTTATAAAACCCTTTTTACATCAGCAGATGTCACAAAGTGCTACACAGAAACTCAGCCTAAAACCCCAAACAGCAAGCAATGCAGATGTATTTGTATTTATTATGGTCATGGGGTCCAGCAAAATAAAGGGGTCCAGCAAAATTAAGGCAGTTTATACAATTTAAAAAAACATACATTACACTCACAGATTTCACAACACACTGTGTGCCCTCAGGCCCCTACTACACCACTACCACCTATCTACAGTACTACATCCATGTGTATGCATATTATCCTGTGTTGTCTGTGCCAATGTTTGTGTTGCTTCACAGTCCCTGCTGTTCCATAAGGTGTTTTTTAATCTGTTTTTTTTTTTAAATCTAATTTGATGCTTGCGTCAGTTACTTGATGTGGAATAGAGTACCATGTAGTCATGGCTTTATGTAGTACTGTGAGCCTCCAATAGTCTGTTCTGGACTTGGGGACTGTGAAGAGACCTCTTGTGGGGTGTGCTTGGGTGTCCGAGCTGTGTGCCAGTAGTTTAGACAGACAGCTCGGTGCATTTGACACATCAATACCTCTCATAAGTAAAAGTAGTGATGAAGTCAAATCTCTCCTCCACTTTCAGCCAGGGTGTCGAAGCACGGTGGCTAGGAAAAACTCCCAGGAACCTAGGAAGAAACCTAGAGAGGAACACGCCCTTCTCCCCTCCCCCGTTAGCCTGTGTTATTTCACCCTGTGTCGATATTTACCGAGGCGTTAAAAAGCATGCAGTGTGCCACCACATTTTTTGCTGTAATAGTGTGGGCTCAGCAAGATATGGGCTGGAAGGGGGTGGATGTACACTACTGGGAGCTCATAGGCCTGGGATGGTTGCTCCTTGCACCATGTAGCCTGTATACTGTGTGTTGGTCCTGGGCTGCAGTGCAGTATATGATTTGAGCCCTGTACATTAACTTCTTGCGTCGAGCCATCCCGGATCCGGGATCGTGAATACAGCCTCAAGCTCATTACCATAACGCAACGTTAACTATTCATGAAAATCGCAAAAGAAATGAAATTAATCTATTTGCTCTCAAGCTTAGCCTTTTGTTAACAACACTGTCATCTCAAATTTTCAAAATATGCTTCTCAACCATTGCAAAACAAGCATTTGTGTAACAGTATTGATGGCTAACGTAGCATTTCGCGTTAGCATTCAGCAGGCAACATTTTCACAAAAACCAGAAAAGCATTCAAATAAAATCATTTACCTTTGAAGAACTTCAGATGTTTTCAATGAGGAGACTCTCAGATAGCAAATGTTCAGTTTTTCCTGAAAGATTATTTGTTTAGGACAAATCGCTCCGTTTTCTGCGTCACATTTAGCTACGAAAAAAAACCTGAATCCAGGATTGTGTAAATCTATCCGCAAGCTCATTAGCATAACACAACGTTAACTATTCATGAAAATCGCAAATGAAATTAAATTAATGTATTTGCTCTCAAGCTTAGCCTTTTGTTAACAACACTGTCATCTCAGATTTTCAAAATATGCTTTTGAACCATAGCTAAACAAGCATTTGTGTAACAGTATTGATAGCCTAGCATCGTATTATGCCTCTCTTTCACCATGCAACATTTTCCACAAAAACCAGAAAAGAATTCAAATAAAATAATTTACCTTTGAAGAACTTCAGATGTTTTCAATGAGGAGACTCTGTTAGATAGCAAATGTTCCGTTTTTACAAAAAACATTATTTGTGTCGACTAATCGCTCCGTTTTGTTCATCACATTTGGGGAGGAAAAAAAAAAATATATATATTAAGTCATTAAAACGCAAACTTTTTCCAAATTAACTCCATAATATCGACAGAAACATGACAAACCGATGTTTAGAATCAATCCTCAAGGTGTTTTTCACATATCTATCGACGATAAAATCCATCGTGGCAGTTTACTTTCTCTTCTGAAGAAATGGAACGCGCATGGACCTACAGATTACGCACACAGGACACCGGGTGGGACACCAGGTAAATGTAGTCTCTTATGGTCAATCTTCCAATGATATGCCTACAAACATGTCACAATGCTGCAGACACCTCGGGGAATAGACAGAAAGCGCAGGCTCATTCCTGGCGCATTCACAGCCATATAAGGAGACATTGGAACACAGCGCCTTCAGAATCTGGGGCATTTCCTGTATGAAACTTCATCTTGGTTTCGCCTGTAGCATTAGTTCTGGGGCACTCACAGATCATATCTTTGCAGTTTTGGAGACGTCAGAGTTTTGTCTTTCCAAGGCTGTCAATTCCATGCATAGTCGAGCATCTTTTCATGACAAAATATTGCGCTTAAAATGGGCACGTCTTTTTATCCAATAATGATATAGCGCCCCCATAGGTTGAACAGGTTAAATGACCCATTGAGGTGTATTTGAGAAAGGCTCAATAAATAGATTTGAGATGTGATTCTTTTTCAACTATGCACACAACGCCTGAGCAGTTTTTGTGCTGACCACTCAACCAGCCACCTTAGCAACATGTGCTGTGTTTGCTTCTCGCAAACTGATCAATCAACATGAACCAACATGTTATTTCAACGAACACATGTATTATTTGATATTCAAGCTATAAGTAGATATATCAAGTTAGATAGGCCTAGTAAATGTGTTTTACAGGGCGCCAGACATTGTCTGTGTTAACTCACTCACTAACTTACCAGCATTACATTCCAGGTGCATTGCTTTCCAGGTAAACATTCCACATCCAGCCTCCCACTGTATCCCACTGGAAGGCAACACACTCCATCTTCTATAGACCCTGTGTCACTCCTTCACTCTCCCCAAAAAGTGTTCTAAGCACTGTGACCTTTTGCCAAAGATAAGCTTCCGTCGGCTGACTTTAAGAGTTTGAAATAATAGCATCAGCCATGAGTCTATGACATTGTTAACCATATGAGAGCTATGAGCCAAGGTTATTGACCTTTCATGCCTGTCACTAGTGATAGAGGGACTTGGGCCTGGGAGGTGAATATATTTGCCTTATTAAGGACCAGAGATTGGAATCAAAGACCTAGGGGGCAACTTTATCCTCCAATTTTCCCTCTCAGTGGACATTTAAACGTCTTTGTTGTACACTATTTGAACAATGCCCTTCTGCTAGAATAGAAAGTGATGGTGCCAGCAGTGTTTAGGCCTGGTGTGAAAGTCAAACAGAATCATAATGCCTCGACTCAATCATAATGCATAGTGCAAGACAAGGGTTCAATGCAGGGGCTGATAGTAGGATTAACACTTGCGGTCCTGATTTACTTACCAGATCTTAATCTTGAACCGAGGTCATTATTACGGTATGTGATGAAGGATTTGCGGGGGGGATTTGAAAAGCTGGTGTTTCAAGGATTTTATGCATAAGGGATTTAATGCTAGAGTTGCTGCAATGTTTTATTTTCAATCCCAATCTGTTCTCTTTCTCCCTGCTGGGTCTTTGTACTGTGTGTGATTGATTTGGTATGTTTATATCTGGGAAACAATACAACTGAGTGGAGGGCAAGAGAGGCAGAGTTTAATGAACTATGTAAGGAATGTCGGCTGGAAGGACGGGAGGGTCAGGGAGATGCCGGCGAGGGAGACGTGGGTTGAGGAGACTGACCACATGTTATTAAGTATGAATGTCTTAGTGGGAGGTGAGGGAGGTGAGGGAGGCATGCAGCCCTGTTGTTGGGTTCTTATTCCATTCTCTTCTCTATGATTCTTTTTTTTCTTCCAGCTGTCTGTATCGAACCACTTCTGTGTTTGTAGTCACACGCCACCCGTCTCTCATTGGGTCCAACTAAACTTTGGAATCATTTCAATGTCTAGTTTTGATTTTATATTTGGTTGAGCTGTCAACTAACGTGAATTCAATGTGAAGTCAACAAAAAAATGTCATTGTCATGTTATTGGATTTCCCTTACGTTGATGGCGTTTTGCAAATCCAATCAGTTATCCACGTTGATACAACGTCATCACATTGAATTATTTTGTTGAAATGATGATTCAACCCGTTTTTGCTGAGTGGGTTATCTGTGAGGACCCACCAAGCTTTGTTTAGTGAATCCGGGATGTACATTATTACATATACATATTAACACAGGACCGCTGTCTCTCCCCATTATAAATAAAATATTTTTTTTATAAAATGGGTGTAGGCAGCACCATGTCTGTGTGTTTGTTATTGCCAAGTGTAGTGGGGTCCATCTGAAAGCACATTTTTAATAACGCTGTCTTTTGTTTAGTGATTCGTAAATGTACAAATGAACCCAGGACCCTAACTATAGTCTGGTGTCCTTCATTTGGATTAGCCTGTTGAATTCGTCAAGTTTATAGAAAGATAGCCAAAGTATGTGGTAGAAGGATGGATGCATAAGGATGGTTTCAGTGTTTGTGTGTGTGCTCACTTCTACACGTGTTTGTAGAGTGGATTAGTTTCATATGTGGTATTTATAGACGAAACACAGCCAATCTAGAGAATATGTTAGTTTCCAGTGGGGGTATGCAGGGGGGCTCAGTTTATTTTGGGCATTCAGGGCCTCTATATCATGCAGTCCTCTCCTGGCAGGAGGTGTGGGGAAGTGGGTGTCAGTTGATGGGATAAGATAAACAAAGATAAAGTCCCCGCTTCTGGCTCTTCAAGTTCATGTATGTTGTGGATGAGGTGCCAGGAGCATAAACCAAACGACTGATATGATTCATTTAATTGTTTGTTTTTAGAGCCGGAATGAGGAATAGTTAGGGGAAAGGGTGCACCCCTGTGTAGTCCCCAATAAAGTGGACCTTGTTGGATGAGCAGAAAAAACAAGACAACTGTTGATTGGGAGGCCATTTGAATGTGAAGGGCTTGTTTTCGCCCTACTGCGTCCCACAGAGAATGCGTTGTCTAGGAGTGCTAAGGTCACAGTCACACAAACAAGGCCATTGTGTTGGGTGAATCAGCAGTGCATTTACCAGCTCTGTTCTATTCTGCTGTTGATCTCCCCCGACCACTAATGGCCATTGTTAGGGCTCTTTTATATGGTCGCTGAAGGATTCTTTTGTGAATAGATATTTGATTGAAATGATGTTGGCATTGACAACTGTTGTGTATGAGACACCATATTAGGGAGTTACTGGATAAGCGATTTGCCTTACGTGTGTGTTGAATAGTACCGATATTGACGTTTATTACTTTTTTATATTCATGCACATACTAAAAGTATGTAGAGTAGAGTTGGGATTTTAAACTGTGGATTGATTGTGTGATTTCAAATGAAGGGTGAAGACACCAAACAGCAGAATGTGTAGAATGTGTTTGATATATTATAAAACAATGTACCATGGATTTGAATGCATACAGGCATGCGAGCAGGCACTTTGTCATGCCTGCAGCTGTGTGTGCACACTACCTATGATTCATGAACTTGAATCATACTGACCAAATACAGCAGCAGCACAGGCTGGTACTAAAGTACAGCTGCCTGGGAGAATAACCTGTGTGGCGTGATAACTCTACAAGAACACCTCACCACTGTGACCAGCCATGTTCTCCACAAGCTCACCTGCCACACCACAGGTATCACCATAATGTCACAGCCAAACAATGTTGCCTTCTGCTTTCATAGCCAAGACAAAAACAAGAGTCTGTCGTTATTCTGTTGCGGCGGCAGCTCCCCCCTCTTCCTCACACCAGCACCATCCGCGGTCCCTTCAGAGCTGGGCTAGTACAGCCGTTAAGGCTGTGTGGTGTGTGGAGTATTAGGTGCTGCCTGGCTGCTGTTGACAGCTGGAACAGAATTCCATGCCACTTGGACACAGCTGAGGCAGTGTCTAGCCCTCCTCTCCTCGCCCAATCCCCTCCAGTCTGGGCCCTGTGATTATCCCTGGCCTTTATATATTATTCTGCCTATCGCCGGCACAGTGCAGGACACCTAGAAAATGTGATTGCACCACCATTGATTTGTGCCTGTTTGAAATGAGGTGGGCCAGACAGAAATACACACACTTATGTGGGAGTAAGTCCTCCCCGTTTCTCTCTCTCTGTCTCTCTCTCTCCCTTTCACCTCTGTGATTGTGACTACTTCCTGAGCCTGCTGTGCTGTGTGAGTGGCTGTGGCTCCTTAGTCTCTTGTTGTGCCTTGTCCGCCTGACTACTGAGGCGTCTGAGCATGTGTGTCTGTTTGGGCAGCTGTGCCCCACTGGTAAGTGCCGTTCCGTGGGGGATAAGTGGGGATAGGCATGCGCTCTGCTCTACCCGTCAAGAGTTTTTCATCTGCTTGCGAAACGTGACAGCTGGACTGAGCTTTGGACAGCGCTAAAGTCTCTTCTACTGCACTCCTCTACTCTTCCTGATCAGAGAGGGCCATCGAGAGAGAGACTTCGACAGTCTCTTTGCCTTTCCACAGTCTCTTTGCTTTCTTCTTGTTCTGGTTGAAAGCAAAGCTCTGCAAAATGAGAGCATGTGTTAAGAATTAGCACCGACAAAACTGTTTTAAGAGCGGCTTAACAATTGAAAGATGGGCTGTGGCCGGCTCCTTTGGTCTCCTCCTACGTTCTTGTGGTGAAAACACTGAGCGGTAATACGAGGAAGGGTTTTATGTGTGGAGGAGAAGAGAAGGCCAAGATGAGCCCTCCCCTTGGGGATTAATGGAACTCTTTGTCGCTGTTCATAGGAAATAGGAACGGCTCTTTGTTAGTGGAGGGGACTCGACGGT
Organism: Oncorhynchus nerka; assembly: GCF_034236695.1. Taxonomy (NCBI): domain Eukaryota; kingdom Metazoa; phylum Chordata; class Actinopteri; order Salmoniformes; family Salmonidae; genus Oncorhynchus; species Oncorhynchus nerka. Next base: position 67,418,983 of record NC_088415.1, read on the forward strand.
CGCTGCAAGCAAATAACCACCCCTGTCATATCCCAAATCCCCCACAACCTCTAAATTAATTGCCTTGACTGACTCTCATCCTTCAACCTGATTCCCCCCCCACACACACACACACACACACTTTAAGCCTGTGTTTTCTGTCAAAGTCACTCATTTATGATTCTGCTGCAGTGCACTGTGTGTGCTGGGGTAGTTTGGAGCGGCTTCGGAGACACTAAGGCTCACACTGTTAGTATTCACTGTCACTTCTATGGTTAAGGCCGTTGTCGAAGCGGAGACAGCCAAATAGTGGCACGCAGACCCTGATTCATGGCCTTGCCTGTGATTCCATGTTTAGTATTATCTGCCTGCTCGGATCTATTTTTCTGCAGCTCAACAACTTGTGGGCCAGTTAAGTGAACGGCTAGTTTTTTAACACTGCCAGCCAGTAAATAATTGTTTCTTCCCGACTGGTTGGACAGTGTTGTACAGATGTAGGATCTTCATTTAAGACAGTTTGCTAAAGCAGGGAAATAATCCTGCCGCAACAGGAAATGTGAATAATGTGGATAATAATGAATTAACATTTTTGTAGGGGTTGGTGTTTTTTCTCCAAGGAAAATCAAGCCTGAAATTTCCAAGTGGAAATGACAAACTTCATAAGTCTTTTTAAACCTCAAATACACTACAAGTTTTAAATGTCCTGCATTGCAGGAACGTTCTCCTGCAACAGGTCCTACATCTGTTTTTTTTTTTTTGTGCAGAGCCTCAGTCGTCGGAGAGGCTAGACGTTAAGAGATGTTAAACATTCCTTGCCGGGCAAGGCCAGATAAACGGTGGCCTATCTATCAGTATGGGTGGAAATGAGAATTTGGCACTTCACTGGTGTGTCTTTCATCTAGTCACACCTTGTCACATATCACACCTGTGGTCCAGTCGGGAAGAGAAGGTGAAAGGTTGATCCGCGGTGTCAATCGAGGTGTTAGTCTGTTTGAACGACTCAGCCTAAAACAACAATAAGATTCATAAAAAGCATATTTTCTTTTACTCCCTCTATCTAAGCACCCATGGTCGTCGTGAGCATAATTGTTTTACAGTGTCTGCAAGGCTGAATATATTTCCCTGTTTTTTGGGGTGGTACTTTAAGCGAAGGATTAAAATGTGTCAGATGCTATTGTTTTGTTCTTCCCTGCCTGCATTGCACAGGAATTTGGTCTGCGCTCAGTCTGTTAAGCACTTCAATACAGTACACAGATTAACGTGTCTATACAAAATCCTCTTTTCAGTGGCTCTGAGCTTACCAGGACTACTCCAAAAGAGTTTCATTCTATCTCCACATGTCTGGCTTTTCTTTTAGACATGGAGGCTATAGGCCTTTTAGCATCCTCAACCACAGTTTATTTGGTTTGGAGGAGAGAAAGAAGGCAATAACAGTGTTCTAGGATATAAACATGTCACCTCTGTCTGACATATGGAAAACGGAGTATGTGTGAAACCACATTCACATGTTACATATGGGATGCGCGCAATATCTTTACTGGTGCAAGCAATGTATTATAGACGTTCATGTGGCAAAGAGCCATGTCTTATGTATCTTGAATAACCTTTGCCGTACTGATTTGCAAAGCAATCCTGAAAAGTTTAGGCCGTACACAGAATAGGTCACATATTTGACTAAATGTAGTTTATAAGATACAGATTTGAGGTTTCTGTTTTGAAGCCGGTTGTTGCTCACCCTCCTCCCTCTTGTCTGTCTAGCCTAGAGGTGTAGAGCAAGTGACTCAGTGGAGGGAGACAATCTATTGGCTCCATGTTGACTTCCCCAGGCCGTCTCCGATGGATTTGACACAGGTAACACTGTGTTTGTAATGAAAGGGGGAGGGGAGCTAATAAAGGAGGCGAACCCCAGCCGGAGAAAAGATTACGTCAAAGGAAAAGAAGAGAGAAACTCAGATGCAGAGGGATTCAAAATGTGCAAAAGCTTTGAGTTTTCCATTGCTTTCTGACACCTGTTTTACTCTCCCATTTTCTCCCCACATCCCCACCGAGTAGAGTTCTAGACTGCAGGGGGAGTTCCTGGCAGAATATGAACCAGGATTGCAAAGACTGAAGCAAAATACACAAGACGTACATGCTTTCCATGCCATGCTAACTTCATAAATGTTTTTGAATTCAGTTGCCTTTGATGCATGGACTAAGGTCTTTGCTCCTATAATGAGGTTTCATTGTTTTTCCCCCCGACTAATTTTTTGCTGTTGCTAGTTTAATTGTAATAGTGAGGAAGCATTCATTTGTTTAATTCACTGGACTGGGAGTTGATGTCTGGCATGGCATGGTAGGAGGGAGGCCATTTTAATGGCCATCCTCTGGAAAGGATAAGCCTGATTAGGTCTGATGTGCCTCCTGTCTCCTATAACCTAATGTGGGAGTGATCGACGGAGCAGGGGATTCTGGGACGGGAGGCAGTGGATACAGTGGAACTATAAATCGGGACCATGTTCCTGTTCCCTGGCCCTTGAGTTTGTAATTGGCCATTAGGCCTGGTATATATACGGTGGAGGAGGCTGGAGATGGAGGGGCCAGATGTCGTTGGTCGTCGATGTGGCTGGGTTCAACAGTGGGCCGTTAGTGAGGGGGGAGGCTGTGGCAGTAAAGAGGGGGACGTGGGCTGGACACTGTCCCTCATTAAGGGGGGGCTGGACTGGTGGGCCCCATAAAGACCCCTTTAATGATCTGACCAGGAGGAGCTCCAACAGTTTGGCCCACAGTCGTAAAAACGGGCCGATATCCCCAAGATACTCCGCTGTGATTTGGTCATAGCTCTCGGCACCAGCTGTCCTAGCCTGTTTAAATCTAACACGTGGGCGCCGGCCCCCTCCAGTTACGGTGTATGCCATATGTACAGCAACATTGATCTGAAACTGAACTGGACAGCTCCCACTGGTCTGCTTCAAACTGTTTCTCCACGTCTCCCCCTGGATGATTGAATGGAACATATGCAAGGACAAACATTAAGGATTCCAGTATTTGGTGTAATATCATATGACCCTGTTGGTCATATCATCGCGATTGATTTATGATGCCATTTGGGTTTCTCACATTACCACTTTGTATGCTTTGCCCTCATTCTTTCACTCCCCATTCAATGAAACCAAATACGGCCTTGCTTTTTATATTCAACTAAACTAGTCCAAGAAAATATTTCCTTTTTAAAAATAGAGATTTGATTTACACTTGATGGCCTGAAGGGGTTGAGGTGTCACAGATCCAAGGCGTGGCAGCAGCCACAAGCACCTCTCACTCTATCTCTTGTTTATCTAGTCCTTAACTCCACACACAGCTGTTGTGTTGGGCTGTGGGCTGGGGGTCTGTGGAATGGTGATGAGCTCCTAATGTGGATTCCAGTGAGGCAGAAAGGCAAATGTTAGTTGTCCAGGTTCCTCCTGGTATCCCGGCATCGCTGCAGCTGCCCCCCCGTCCCCCCCCGCCCCCACACAGACACACACACACGTGCACAGACATGCACATCCACACACTGTACACCCACACCCCGCCTTGGCGCCCACCCAGAATGCAACACAATATCCGCCAGCATCCCAGCTGCAGACGCTTTAAGATATCCTCTGTTGCTAATATTCCATTCTGTTCAGCGGCAGAAGCCTGCATACTTAATCATTAGGGCTTTCAGCACAATGGTCCTCTTCTTTGAGACCAAAGTCCTCCACTGGCAAAAACAAGAACTGATTTGAAGATTTGGAGAACAGATCTGATTTAATGCTTGGTTTAATGTTGTATTGTCCTCCTACTGGTGTTAAGTGAACTTTGCATAAACCGAGCATCCAGATACATTTCTAATTAAAATGGTGTTTGGATAAGGTGTCCTCTCCACTCTGTTGCCTTTGGTTATGGCACACACACACACACACACACACACACACACACACACACACACACACACACACACACACACACACACACACACACACACACACACACACACACACACACACACACACACACACACACATCTCCCCTTACTCTCTCTCTCTCTTTAAACACCATTTGTTTCCAGTACTTTAGTAGAATGTTATGGCTCTTCTTTGGCTGTGGCTGTTTTAGAGGGTCTGTTTTGGAGAGTTTTTGGCTCTTTGCGGTGGAACTGCTCCTTGGCCAGGCAGTATAGATTACAATGGAGGGCTCTGTATCTGACAGATGAGTCACTTTTAAAGAGACATATGAATACAGACCCATGGTTTTCCCATTGCATTGCACTGGGATGTTACTTTACAGGAAGGCTATGAACAGTGCAAAGCTTTTGCTCTTTTTACCCCCTTCTTCCTGTCTTTTGTTTTTTAAGAGGCCGTTTGTGTGTCTCAGCACTTTCGTTCCATCTATGCCTCCCTTTCTTTCCATCTCTCTCCAGCGTTTCCCCTTTATTCATTTAGCAGCGGTGGGATGCCACTGCTTAATCCTTGCTGCCATTTCCCACAAATATATATATATATACAGTACCTTTCAAACTTTTGGACACAGCTACTCATTCAAGGGCTTTTCTTTATTTTTACTATTTTCTACATTGTAGAATAATAGTGAAGACATCAAAACTATTGTCACGATCGTTATAATGAGTGGACCAAAGCGCAGCGTGATCTGGGTTCCACATCCCTTTATTACTAGGTGAAACTCACAGCAAAACAATACATCTCAAAACGAACCGTGAAGCTAACAATAGTGCTAGCAGGCAACTATACAGAGTCAAGATCCCACAAAGCACAAAGGGGAAATGGCTGCCTAAATATGATCCCCAATCAGAGACAACGACAAACAGCTGCCTCTGATTGGGAACCATACCTGGCCAACAGAAACATAATCACCTAGATGACCCACCCTAGTCACACCCCGACCTAACCAACATAGAGACTAAAAAGCTCTCCATGGTCAGGGTGTGACAACTATAAAATAACACATCATGTAGTAACCAAGAAAGTCTTAAACAAATCCAAATATATTATGTATTTCAGATTCTTCAATGTTGCCACCCTTTGCCTTGATGACAGTTTTGCACACTTTTGGCATTCTTTCATGCATTTCAGTTAACAGGTGTGCCTTGTTAAAAGTTAATTTGTCAAATTTCTCTCCATATTAATGAGTTTGAGGCAATCAGTTGTCTTGTTACAAGGTAGGGGTGGTATACGGAAGATAGCCCCATTTGGTAAAATACCAAATCCATATTATGGCAAGAACAGCTAAAATAAGCAAAGAGAAATGACAGTCCATCATTACTTTCAGACACGAAGGTCAGTCAATCCGGGAAAATTTGAACGTTTCTTAAAGTACTGTCGCAAAAACCATCAAGTGCTATGATGAAACTGGCTCTCATGAGAAGCACCACAGGAAAGGAATACCCAGAGTTACCTCTGCTGCAGAGGAGTTCATTAGAGTTCATTAGAGTTACCAGCCTCAGAAATCGCAGCCCAAATAAATGCTTCACAGAGTAACAGACACATCTCACCTTCAACTGTTCAGAGGAGACTCAGTGAATCAGGCCTTCATGGTCGAATTGTTGCAAAGAAACTGCTAAAGGACAACAATAAGAATAAAAGACTTGCTTGGGCCAAGAATGGACATTAGACCAGTGGAAATATTTCCTTTGGCCTGATGAGTCCAAATTTGAGATTTTTGGTTCCAACCGCCATGTCTTTGTGAGACGCAGAGTGAGTGAACGGATAATCTCTGCATGTGTGTTTCCCACTGTGAAGCATGGAGGAGGAGGTGTGATGGTGTGGGGGTGCTTTGCTTGTGACACTGTTAGTGATTTATTTAGAATTCAAGGTGCTCTTAACCAGCATGGCTACAACCGCATTCTACAACGATACACCATCCCATCATCTGGTTTGCACTTCGTGGAACTATCATTTGTTTTTCAACAGGACAATGACCCAAAACACACCTCCAGGCTGTGTAAGGGTTATTTGACCAAGAAGGAGAGTGATGGAGAGCTGCATCAGATGACTTGGCCTCCACAATCACCCGACCTCAACCCAATTGGGATGAGTTGGACCGCAGAGTGAACGAAAAGAAGCTAACAAGTGCTCCGCATACAGTGCCTTGCGAAAGTATTCGCCCCCCCTTGAACTTTGCGACCGTTTGCCACATTTCAGGCTTCAAACATAAAGATATAAAACTGTATTTTTTTGTGAAGAATCAACAACAAGTGGGACACAATCATGAAGTGGAACGACATTTATTGGATATTTCAAACTTTTTTAACAAATCAAAAACCGAAAAATTGGGCGTGCAAAATTATTCAGCCCCCTTAAGTTAATACTTTGTAGCGCCACCTTTTGCTGCGATTACAGCTGTAAGTCGCTTGGGGTATGTGGGAGCTCCTTCAAGACTGTTGAAAAAGCATTCCAGCTGAATCTGGTTGAGAGAATGCTAAGAGTGTGCAAAATGTTCATCAAGGCAATGGGTGGCTACTTAAAAGAATCTCAAATATAAAATATATTTTGATTTGTTTAACACTTTTTGGGTTATTACATGATTTCATATTGGCTATTTCATAGTGACTAAACTAGATAAAACGTATGTAGAAAAGATAATGGAGCTATATATATATTTTTTTTTTGAGAACTAACAATCACCACAATAAAAACTAGACAGTCAAGGATAATGTAAAGTTTCCAAAATGTCATGTTATAATGATTGAGTTACTAAGATAACATAAGAACACGACATAAGCCATGGCAAAATGTGTAGAATTGCAGGAAATTAGCTTTAAAACTGCAAATGATCTTATCCCCATTGCAAAATGTGTAGAATTTAATAATATTTACATTAAAACGGATTTTTTTTTCTCTTAGCCCCATGACAAATTTGTAGAATTGCAGTTCTCTCTGTTCCATGGCACAAACTATAGAATTGTAGGAAATTTGCATTAAAACAGCTAAATTTAGTCTCTGGCCCAAGAGGAGGGCCTCTATAATTTTGGTCGAAGACAGTGCCCTTGGCCACACCCACTACTCTACCCCCCCACATGCTAACTTTGCCACCGCTGCTGAAAATGATCCTAGCGGAAACACTGCTCTCTTTTACTTGAGAACCGATATCCAAAAGACTGCTTCAGGTTACAGTGCTGGCTCACAGATACTTTTTGAAAGGGGAACAGTGATTTCGCAGTGGTGGGTGGGGAGGGAGGGTGGGAGGGAACACAGCCCGGTAGGAGCTACTCCTCTGCCAGCTATGCTGAAGGCATTCAGCTACTGCCCATTGTGAGTCGTTTCAAAGGGATTGGTTGGTGATGGGGATGACATTTGCCCTCTCACTCCCACATTATGTAAATGAGAGCACAAAGGAGAGGGATGATTCAAACATTTTTCTACACACACACACACACACGTCTTTTTGGTTACGCATGTATGTGTGTGTTTGTGTTTGAGATCGGCTCCATCTGTGTGTGCTTGTGTTTGTGTGTGTTATGCATTAACATTTCCGTGCCCGAGGAACCTAAACAGCATGTTGTTTCCTGGAGAAAGACACCACCCGGCTAAACTGGTTGTCATGTAACTGAACTCGCCCACCAACCCCACCGTGCTGCCTGGTTTTGGTAGAGTAGAGAGGGTAACTAGAGATCCCTCACCAGACCTCCAGGCTCCCCTCCTAAACTCTTTCATTGTCCCCAATACATAAAGGGAGGGGGATATGTAACAGAATTTGGGCCAACTTGCTTTCGAGGTTCACGGACAACGGCCTTTCCCAGAGTCTCTCTTTCTTGCTCGCAGTGACCATCACTGGTTGTAGTGGTTTTAGTAGTCTCTTCTGAGAAACCTAATACTACTGAACTGCCGCCCGCCCCCGTGAAACCACGTTTACATTCATTTATTAGATTTTCCCTTGCTGTCTCTAACCAGAGCCTAAAAAAACATGTTTTCCCACTCCCTTGGTACGTATTAAATAGTGGGGTTCTAGTCCTGCAGAGGAGTCGGGTGTGAGGAGATATAGGAGGACGGGCTAATTGCAATGGCTGGAATGGAATATATATAAAAAAAATTGCATAGCTGGTCCAGAAAAAAGAAGATTCAAGATGTATTTTTAGTCTTTTTTTAAATTTAGGGGTAGGTAGATGTTTCGGCCTCGTCATTTGGTCAACATATCTGTTCTGAGTGCAATGGTCACACGGACTTTCATGGAATAAACGGAGCGATATTAAACATATGGAAACAACAATATTGAGTCCGTTCCATTGATTCCATTCCAGCTATTACAATGAGCCCGTCCTCCTATAGCTCCTTCCACCAGCCTCCACTGTAAGTCCAGCTGGTGCTTTTGGACACGTCACTCATGGAGAGAACCACAGGTAGACTTATTTGAATTTCTGTATTCACTGTTTTCTTTTGTGTTTTTCTCTCTTCCCTTTTGCTTTCATGTGGTTGGCTCTGAACAGGCCAATAAGGGGATTTTAAATGGATGTATACAGAGAGAAAAGCCTTTCATAATCAATGTGACTTCAAAAAAGTGAAATGTGTTTTTTTTGTTGTTGTTGACGATTGGTGTCTGTGTATTCCAGTTTTTAGTTCCTGGAACTTATCACATTGCACACAATTGTTTGGCAGTACAATTTCATAATATTTCTGACAGAAGACAGCAATTGTCAAATGTTATTTCTTGACCACTTACTTTCCACACAACAATCCTTTGAAGTCAGGTGAAAAATCATAGCGTTCCTATTGTATCAATCGCTCAGCATGGATTCGTACTGTAGTGTGATTTTGAAAATCACAGTGCTGTTGCAGTTGTCACGGGCCTCGTTTCCAAAAATCACTCTGACATCTGCTGGAAGGCAACTGTTGGGGAAATAAATATAAAATAAAACAGCTGATGGATTAATCAGCTGCTTGCTGCTGCAATCGCTGTACATGTTAAATTCAACCTCTGTCTCCATCTGTTTTTTCAACAGAGGCCACATAAGTCAATAACTAGGTCAATAATTCAAGATTTTCAGAGCCCATCACTGGTTCAGTTTTTTTTTCTTCTCATATGTTGAGGCCCTTTTCTCATCTCCCAAAAAAACTGCATGGCTTTGGAAACAACATGATTCCAACCATCTGTTTCGAAGGGTTTAGAGGGTGAGCAGCGTAACATCAACAGACCAGGCTTGGATTGTCTTGTTTGACCTGCCATCACAGTGTATGTGCCATGCAAATGCTCTGTTCTAATGCTGAAGCCACAGTGTTGGGTAGTGATGATGACTCGATGCCATTGCCTGCCGATGCCAGGCCGAGCCATCACGTGAGCAGCCAGCGCCAACCTTCACAAATGATCAAAGTCATATTTTACCGCGGAACGATTAGAGATGGCGACGCACACAGTGTTAAGACATTTAGAGGGTTTTCAGGAGGCACAATGCTGACATCATAGAATTGGTAAGACTGTAAAAGTGTCTGCTTTATGGGTTGTTTATTGCAGCTATACACCCCTATAGTGTTGAACTGTATAATGTGAGAAATACAGTGTGGTGTGGCCGTGGCTTGCTGTGTATTATGGATAGTGAATTACTGCCTCTCAGGCCTTCCAGGCACACCACTGAAAATTCTAACACACTGTGATATTAAAGTTAGTTTTCCTACCCTATTAACAACCATGGAGGGCTACGCATTCTTCAATATCTGTCCGAGCGAGCTCTTCCTAGAAAATAGAGAAGACCGAGGGAATCATTTCCCTTTCGTAACATCACGCGTTATGTTTGAGGAATAGAAATGAGAACAGAAACAGCAAGAGTTTTATCATCCGATAAAGACGATGATGAACTTTGACTAGTTGAATGCACAAGCTCACTCTAAACAGAGTCAGAGGCCCGTGGACTACTATAAGACAGGCAGACCTGCCCTGGAGCCCTGAGCCTGCCTCTGAAGAGGCCCTGATCAGTAATCTGGCTAACAGGACTAGCCACAGTCTAGGCTCCTGGTCGGCTGCTATTCACATGTTCAGAAGAATAGGTTCAATCCCAGTCTCCAGAATTGCTATTCTTGTACCTGGAGGCCTGACAGGGGACTGTTGAAGAAAATGGGACGCCACCTGGCACAGTTTAATCCTCCGACTTTTTCCAACCCGGAGGCAAAGCGGCAACAGCCTTGTACCCAGTCAGTCTATGTTGTAGCTAGAGGGCCAGCCGTTGCCAAGTTTAGATTTCCCCGCCTTTAGTCTTACCCCCATGAATGAGAACAGCGTACTCAGTATCAATCAGGATTTAAAGTATCACATCCAAGGCAAGGGGATACTTGCAAGGTGCAAGCGTATTTCATTCAAGTGTCTTCCCACAAAACAACGACAACAACATCTTTGCGTCTTTCTATCTGGGCCTGCGTCCACCTCCTGTGGCAAATAATCAGGACAAAGTACTACCACATAGGGAACTGGCCAGTGGATTAGTCTACGACAGACCATGTGGTTTGTTGTTTAATCTCACTCACCGTGTGTGAGCTGTTCAAAGGGAGAAGAAAGGGCCACTCTGTAAACACAGAAAGAGGAGCTATAATGGCAGTGGAATGTCTTCCTGATCAAGCTCCTTTCCACGGTGCCCATGACACGCTGTGAACCACAGTCTGTCTGTTTGTCATAGAGGTAGGGACTGGTGAGGCGGGATGGAAGGATGACGAAGCTAGCCAGACCAAACATAGCACATCTCTTTCTCTTTCCATTCTCTTGCCTTGTCTTCTGTCTCTATGTCCTTCTGTCTCTGGTCTCCCCCCCGGTCTCGCTCTCGCTCACTCTCTGTCTCGCTCACTCTCTCAGGGTCTTAAGTCTTCAGAGTGACTCAGGTGGAGGCATCGTGCTTACCTACACTCCTGTAGCTCTATAACCCAGTTAACGTCTGGGTAAAATGCATCGCCATGCCTGCTCTAAAAGCATTGTCTAATTACCAAACAATTATCGTGTTCAATTTACTCTAATAAGCGTCTAAATTGGAACGTAGTGGCAGTACCGTAACATACTATATACATGGCGTCAGAGCTTTGGCTGTCAGTGTTTTATCTTTTTTTTTTTCCCTATTGGTAGTTACAGTCTTGTCCCATTGCTGCAACTCCCATACAGGCGAAGGTCGAGAGCCATGCATCCTCCAAAACATGACCCTGCCAAGCCACATTGCTTCTTTACACACTGCTCGCTTAACCCGGAAGCCAGCCGCGCCAATGTCTCGGAGGAAACATTGTACAACTGGCGATCAAAGTCAGCCACAAGGAGTTGCTAGAGCGCGATGGGACAAGGACATTTCAGCTCGCCGGCCAAACCCTCCCCTAACCTGGCGACGCTGGGCCAATTGTGCACCACCTCATGGGTCTCCCAGTCGCGGCCAGCTGCGGCACAGCCTGGGATTAGAACCCGGGTCTGTAGTGATGCCTCTAGCACTGCGATGCCGTGGACCGACCCTGTATGGGTTTTTTGACCGACAGACATTCTGAACTTGAGCACTGCCTGCGACAAAAAGTTGCCCCCATCCCACCCGGTATTTGGACAACTTTTTAACATTTTTTGTTGTCTGAGTGAGTAAAATGCTGTCAATTAACATGACTCGATGTATTTTGAAAAATAAGATGTTGAGGATTATAATAAATACAGCTTTGATGTCATGCAAGCAAGCCAAACCCATGTGAGTTCAAAATGTGCGCTTCACATCTCGAAATTTTAAAACTCTTGTCAGATACAGTGTCAACGTTTAGGATCACTATGTTTGATGTACAATTCCAGGATGACATGGGATCATACACTGGGTTGTTCTGAACAGAATGTCTGTTGTAAATGAAATGTCCCATGGCACACGCACCTGAATGCACTCATGACGCCTTTCTATGCCCATCAAAATTACCATCTGTTTCCCTGAATTGCCTTGTAAAAAACACTATAATATCATATTTTATAACCTAGCTAGTCATGTTGGCAATAGAACACGCTTTCAAATCATGCCCAGCTGACCCAGATTGTGTTTTACAATGAATCATTTTTGGATTGCGTAAAGAAAAACTGTAATTGTGTGATGGCGAGGGTGCAGGCTTGTGTTCCGAACTTAACAACTACAAGTGTGCTTGCTCTAGATCCTCAACGGCACACCTAGCAGAGCTCAAAAAAGTAACTTATAGTTGACTCTCTTTTTTTTGTCATAAAAGTGCATTGAAATTGCTAAAGAACTCTGCACACTTTTCCTCTCACTCAAAATGTTGTCGTCTTATGTTGCACCGAACCCACATCTTCCAGGAATAGTCTTATCATGTTACTGAATGTATACAGAATATCTTCAGATTTTGTTATCGAACAGTAATGCCATTGCGACTTTACCCACAACAAAAGACATGGTCAGTACAGAAAACACAACATTGAGACAGCAGTTTTTCATCTTTAGAAGCAAACTGTTTTCCATTAAGGTCATAATCAGAGAGACAGAGGCATCGGTGATATCCTCTCTGGGGCTTATCGTGAATATTTAGAGCTTGTGTAGAGCAGTGCATATACATACATCATCGTCTTGATTAGTTAGAACATGATGACTTGTTTGTAGCTCCACACGGCTCCACGCGGCGTGCGGAAGTCATTGTTAACTTGCTATCAACATCCAGGCAACAGACTGTTCCTAGGAGCCACAGTCAGTGTAAAAAACCAACCCAAGGTCTGAGAACGTTCTCACAGACTTGCCTGCTTGTCGTGTCTCTACAAGTGGAGACAGATTTGTACATGGTCATGCTTGCGGTTTGGTGTTGGAGCCCGAGACAAACCAAGGACAGATGTTTTTGGAGTCATTTCACCCCCCCCCCCCCCCCCGTTCTCCCCAGTTCTCCCCTTCCCAGATCCCCTAATCTGGTCTTCATTGTGTCTAATAAAGCACAGCTGTAGGCCTACATATCCTGGGCTGAACCCGCTCAGTTCAGCTGATTAAACCAGGCTAAGAGGGCTCTCCATATGGAACAGAGCCAGACAGACATACAGCTTTACAGACATACCAATACATATGGATTGATATACAGTACCAGTCAAACATTTGGACACACCACCTCATCCAAGGGTTCTTCTTTCTGTGTGAATATTTTCTACATTGAACAATAATAGTGAAGACATCAAATCTATGAAATGACACATATGGAATCATGTAGTCATCAAAAAAGTGTTTAACAAATCAAAATATATTTGAACATTTAAATCAAAATATATTTACTCTTAACAAGGCACACCTTTTAATTGAAATGCATTCCAGGTGAAGCTGGTTGAGAGAATGCCAAGAGTGTGCAAAGATGTCATCGAGGCAAAGGGTGGCTACTCAAATCTAAAATATATTTTTATTTGTTTAACACTTTTTTTTGGATACTACATGATACCTTGGACTGGTTCTGTACGTACTGCCGGTGTCACTATTAGGTCTATGACTGAACCATACAGCCAACCAACCATACAGTCATACCCAAATATATGGAGGTATACATATTCCCCATACCAGTGTTACCATATTGGTCTATTGCAGCCATACATACTGATATACAAATCCCCCTACAACATGACTGTTGTAGGGGGATTTAAACCGCTTTACATACTGAAACCAAAACCTGCAGGCTAGTCATTTACATTTACATTTAAGCATTTAGCCATACATTTATAAATTGGTGCCACCTAATGTACCAATGTGCATCTAAATCATTTAAGGGGGTGAGAAGGATTACTTTATCCTACACCTGAAAGAGGTCAGGTGTCTCCGGAGGTGGTGATTGACTCCGCTGTCCTGGCGTCGTGATGTTCCAAAAGCATGGTTTTATCATATCTATGGTAGGGAGGCCTGGATGAACGTTGTTTTGGGTGTAGTAAAGAGCCTGGATAATGTACTGCCTGGATTAGGACTCCTATACAATCAGGCCACGCCACCTGTCTTATACATTCACATATCTGTGGCATCGACAAATATGTGTGACATTCTTATTTGTATGACACATTTTGATTTTCCAACAAATATCTTTGAAAGGGGATAAAATAGGATCTACTTCACAGTCTGTTTGATAAGAGCCTTTTAGAAAAGGTCTTTGTGCATCCTAAATTACCAGTGTCTGGTTCTGTGTTAGGTTAAGCTATGACTCACTCTGCAACAATACAGTGCGCCAATTTGTAGGAGATGCTTCTGCTGCCATGTAAAAAAAGGAAGTCATGCATTTAAAAGTGAGAAACAGGCCTTGATGGAAAGATGCGATGCCTTTGTCTCTCACAAATGAATGCTACATCTGCCCTTCAGAGGTTTTATGGGAGGGAGAGATGGCACCAACAAAGATCTATAACCACCTCATCCGGTCTGTACATGAGATAGCGTCTTGTTTCATTTCCACTGACCTGCAGTGTGTTTTCCTTCCTCTTGTATATTTACATTTGAGTCATTTAGCAGACGCTCTTATCCAGAGTGACTTACAGCAGCAATTAGGGTTAAGTGCCTTGCTAAAGGGCACATCAACAGATTTTTCACCTAGTCAACCTACACCTACAAACCAGCGACCTTTCGGTTACTTGCCCAACACACTTAACCACTAGGATAACAGAGGCTACTGTTATAGATTACCATTCATACTGTACATCACCGTCTGCACACAACACCGTGTACAGGATATCTCATATAGCTTCCTGTATATTGTATATGCAGGATTTATTTGTTTATTTACTTTAACAGCGAGGAGACCGACCATCATTGCTATTACAGAAGTCTGTGCCATCCATTTGAAAGTGTGATTCAACCAGCCTGCAGATACAGACATTATTGCTTGCACAGATGGATGATCCCGCTAACCCCCATACTCCATCCCCTCCAGTCTCACTTCCCCCACTTCCCCGCCTCCCCCCTCTCAATTTCATTACACTCAGTTGGTTGATCTCTTTTGAGCCACTAAGTTTATGCGGTGGATGAAGGGGGGTGGGGGAGTGGAATCTAGTATCTAGCAGGTCGAAGTAGGTTAGTAGTGAGATGAGATGCCATGTCTGTTATGGTGTGTTATGTATCCTAGTTATTGTCGCTTGATATCTTTAGGAAACCCACACAGCAGCACAAAGGGCTCAGTGGAGTTGACAGACACATTGAGAAGGTGTTTGGATATTCATACAGATGCATTCTTTGCTTTCCTCCCTGCTCTGCTCTCCTCTGCTTTCTTCAACTTGAGCAGGCGCATAACAAGCTGTCATGTGTCTGAAAAGCCTGTATAGGTGTTGAATTTGAACGATTTTGAGAGGAACATTGTGCACATCCTTTAATCTTCCCTGAGTGTATTTTTCCTTATTTTTCTTTAGCGGCACACTAATTGTGTTTCAAGCTGCATTTGACACGTATTGATTCAAATGTGTGGTGGCTGGCGAATGCACACCCAGCCTACCCTCTGTATTGGCAGCTGCACTAATCCTCCTGCCTTTTTCTTTGAAAAACCCCTCGGTCTCTTTCTGTCTTTTTCCAGTGCCATTGTTTTGAGGAAGTTTTTTTCCCCCTCCTCCTCTTTAACTAAGCAGGTTTTCATTTTTCGGCCAAGCCCCTCAGAAGACTAGGGTTTATTTTTTTCACTGTTTTAAAAACAAACAAACGTTGTTGTTTTTTTGTCCTGTGCAGTGCCTCGTTGTTTATGGTACAGGGGTCAACGGGTCGGTGGTGTTAATAGGGGGTGGGAAGCTAGGTGGAGTGAGGGAGATACTGCCTGTTTAATTTTTTTGATAATGAGAAATGTTCTGGCCGTCATAAAGTGGTGCAAAACTGTCTCTTTGGGAACACATGGAAATGTCAAATACAAGTAGGCTGTGTCAATATCGCATTTTTATTGATCGTGTATTTGAATTACATTCCAAGCAGCAGCTGGATATTCTTTTGGATGGGATTCAATGTTCATCTCCTGTCCCTCGTATGGTTTTATGTTGGAGAACAGCTTGTCCATCTGTGTTATACTGATTAGACCTATACATTTGCTGTTAACAGCAATGCTAGACAACTTAATTTACGTTCCATCAAGTATGCATTTATTTCAGGTTTCAGATAAGACTCAAGTGCAAACTGTGTAGAAGTAACAATGTTTATTGTACCAACAGGGGCAGACAAGCGACAGGTCAAGGCAGGCAGAGGTCGATAATCCAGAGCAGTGGGGCCAAGGTACATGGCGGCAGGCAGGTCCAGGGTCAGGTCAGGCAGAGGTTGGTAATCCAGAGTAGGGGCCAAGGTACAGGGTGGCAGGCAGGCCCAGGGTCAGGTCAGGCAGAGGTTGGTAATCCAGAGTAGGGGCAAAGGTACAGGATGGCAGGCAGGCTCAGGGTCAGGACAGGCAGGGGTCAGGAGGGCGAGAAACAAAACACTGGTTGGCTTGAACAAACAAGACGAACTGGCACAGACAGACAGAAAACACAGGTAAAAATACCCAGGGGATAAGTGCGGAAAATGGGAGACACCTGGGGGGGGGTGGAGACAAGCACAAGGACAGGTGAAACAGATCAGGGCGTGACAGTTTATCTGAGTGTGTTTTCCTTAGCCTTAGTAAATCAATCAAGAGAGAGGAGCATACTATGAAGACTATTAGTTATCTTATTCTGGTCTTCTCCAGACCCACTGGGCACAGACGTCAATTCAACGTCTATTCCTTGTTTGTTCAACGTAATTTCACTGGGCACAATTTCAGTCTCAGTTTTCTTTTCTTTCTTGGGCACATTGTTAAAGGTAGCCGAAATGCACTTGCCTGGCTACAAATCAACTTCGCTCTGGCCAAACGCCACGCCTACTTACGTTTCTTCTCCAAGATGAGTCTGGATTTGATTTCCTCCCCAACAACTTCTCCTATGTGAACACATTCAAACCATTTTGATTGGTGCCAGAAACCGATGGGTAAAGCAGCATTTTGGATATAGTCATTTGGTTTAATATTTGGTTAGAGACCATCCATTCGCGGATGACATGTTTTGTACCCCCCCCCCCTACCTTTGACGTCAGCAGAAACGACTTCTACGATGGCAGTCCCAGACGGAATGTATGTAGCGATAAGTAGAGCAGTCAAAATTCAATTCAGTTCACCAATCTAAAGACATGAAGCATGTTATTTTTATTGGACAAGTTAGGTTTAGGTGGAATCTCATTTATGACATAGAACAGCACCCAACATAGTATTGATTGGATTTGTAATATTGCCTACAAGATCTTAATTTGATCACTCTGTTGCATGAGAACTTGTCTGCAGTGGAGGAAATGTACTCTTGTAGTGTATTTGAGGTTTAAAAACGCTTCTGACGTTTCCACTTAACCATTTCAGATTGGATCTCCCCCCAACCCCTACAAAAATGTTAATTAATTATAATCCACATGATAATTCACATTTCCTGTTGCTGCAGGATCATTTTCCTTCTGTAGCAAACTCTCAAATGAAGATCCTACATCTGTAGTCTGTTTGTTAAATCCAAGTGTTTTTGGGGGTTATATCCAAGGGACAGACTGCCTTGACATCTGAAGACATGTCTGCAAATGACAAGTTGAACAGATAGTGGGTACTAGTGCATGTAATTGGGAATATTCATTGTGTTCTGTCCGAGAGCCTTGATCCTCATGCTACTGTATAGGCTAACAGGGAGAGGCAGTCTGTCTGTGTCGTTACTCAACACAGAGGTCGGACTGGGGGACTGAAATGTGTTTTTCTATGTAATGAGATACTATTACAGGATTATAAGACACTTATAATAAGAATTAACACTTGTAGACAGTGCAATTCACAGGCCCACGGATTCATCTGGCTGTGTTAGGCCTGTGGTGTGTAGATATGCGCGGGCGTGTCATGTGTGTGATTACGGGGCCACCAAACGTGTGGTCCCTCTGTCATGCGTAACGCTTATTATTTGTGGTGGATGGAGCTGGCTGACTGGCTGGCTCCGAGACTGCGTTGTTTAATGAACTGTATGTCGAGCACAAGCGCAGGAGGTTGGACAATTTGTCGGATTTAATCACGCCCAAATGTACAGGAGTCTTAATTTTATCCGAATTGATAACGTACAAATGGCTCTCTCTCTTTCTCTTTCTCTTTCTTTCTCTCTCTTTCTTTCTTTCTCTTTCTTTCTTTCTCTTTCTTTCTCTTTCTTTCTCTTTCTCTCTCTCTCTCTCTTTCTCTCTCTCTTTCTCTTTCTCTTTCTCTCTCTCTTTCTCTCTATCTTTCTCTCTCTCTCTCTCTGGCTCTCTCACGGAGCTCCTGGGAAATCTCCTTTGTCTTCTTACTCTTTACTTTCGAATCGGAAGGCCTTTGTCCCTCACTAATCAGAGTTGTATTGCTCTCTATGATTTGGGATCTTTATCCTGCATTGTCACGGTGCTGCTTTTTCTCCCGTTGATTTAATACGTAGTCATCTAAATACATAGATGTATTCATTATTTGATCATCACAAGCTCTCAATCACTTTATGATGACTATTCAAATGATGTCGCATTTTTCTAGTCAAGAGCTTTTTTCTCTTGTTAGCTTTGCTAAACCTCTGAAGGAGTTGGGTATGTTTTATATTCACCACTCTGTTTTATAAGTGGTGTAGATCCCACTCCAAACCACCACAGAAATGATGGCAAGTCCAGTTTGATTTAATTCAACACTCTAAAGGCTTTCAAACATAAATGACTTGACAAACAGTTAATTGCCCCCTTCCCATCCTTAACGATTTCATTGTCAAGTGAAGCTCAGTAGCTCACCCATGTCAAGCAGCTGAGAGGCGTAGTGCCTGAAAACTTGGCAGAGACGCGGCAATACTTGGGGATGGGTTTTTGGCTGGAATGAGTGAAAAGGCACATTGTTTGACAATTTACACACTCACTGAATGGACTTTCTGAAATGCTGCTCAACGCCAGTCTGTCCGTTTCCACACCCCAACAGAATTTCTCCCAACAAGCTGCTGTGCTGAGAGGTCATTTGAATTGGGTGGCGATGCAAATCATGTCTGTTTGAGCGTGCAGATGCCTCCGCTGAACCCTAATGCTATGTTCTACTTCTGCCACGGCAGTGTTAGCTATACTTTCTGACAGCAGTTATACCATTGTCTTTCTACATGTCTCTCAGGGTGTTATTTATGACAACGTTACCCCTCAATCAGAAGATCTGAACCTTTGAGTGGGTTCAACCTATTGATCAGTGTTCGTTTCAGCCACATGCCACTCTGTCGATAGTGAATCAAAACAATTGAATTGAGCGGTTGATTTTTGTGTGTGTCATTTTAGCTGAGGCTAGCCAGCCAGCCAGCCTGGTCCTGCTGGGAGGAACAACCCGACAACAGCCACCTTTCCGTTGCACTGGAGGGATAATTAAAACATCTTATGAGTCTCCATGAACATGCCCACAGTGGAGACCTACCAACTCACTCTATCATTGGGTTTTTCTCTCTGACACAGTTTTTTTTATATTTTTATATAACAAAGGCATTCTGACAGAAATGATCAAGGGGGTAAAATGAATGGCTTTGAAGCCCTCCGTTTCAGATCAAAAGCCCCGGCTAATGCCCCATTACAGGTTGCACTCAGGCACTTTAATGGTCAGCCCCCTCGTGATCCAGCCATGTAGCCAACAGAAATATGTTCCCTCTCTCTGACTGGCTCCAGCCCTTGACCCAGCCTTCCTCACCGGGGTTCAAAATGATTGGCTGATGATGACAAGGTTGATGGCTGCCCTTCTCCTTTCAAGGTTTTCTTTATTCTCCGAATCTCGTCCAAATGGAAATGTGAGAGCCCCATGTTCTGAGTGGATGATGCAGTTGTAGTACTGGTACATTAAAGTAAGGTCTTATACAGGTATATGACATGTTTGGCCTGCTTTTACCATGTTGCTCAAACTGAGTGGACTCAGTAATTGCCCTTCTACTGTGCCAGAGTGGTTTTCAAGAGGTGTTTTCAGGTATTCCAGTACAGTGTTAAGAGTGAAAGCATTTCACTTACATGTTTTTGAAAATTGGATGTCACTGGTGCAGTGTGTCTGTGACTATGAGAGATACAGTTGGCTCTTTCTGCTGTTTGAGTCTGTATGTTTGTTTTGAAATGTTTTGTGATATAATATCATCATATTATGTTGACAGTGAATCTAAACAAGTTCATATCACATGCATTACTTTG
The DNA here is from genome assembly GCF_034236695.1 of Oncorhynchus nerka. Classification (NCBI taxonomy): domain Eukaryota; kingdom Metazoa; phylum Chordata; class Actinopteri; order Salmoniformes; family Salmonidae; genus Oncorhynchus; species Oncorhynchus nerka. Next base: position 67,439,063 of record NC_088415.1, read on the forward strand.
GGCAAAATTGTATTTATATTGTATATGATGGCACAGTATTTCTTGCATTGTTCCCACCCTTCTATTCCAGAGCTGGCATGTGTCAAATGATCAGAAGTTCTGTAATGGCACAGCCCATTTGAAATAGATGCAGAAAGCAGTGTAACATTGGGCAAATGGGTTTTCCCCCACTGTAAGGTCAGTGGGAAATGGCCTCTGTTATACACAATGGTGCAGTACGGTGCAATGCATGTCGTCATGGAAAGTGGCTTATTATTCACAATCAGATTTTGAAAAGGCATCTTAGGAGCTGCCCCTCTGGCATCTAACCTCACGTAGATATCTTTTCACTGCCCTCGCTCCCTCCCTCCCTTGGAAGGCGGACGGTGGCGATTGGGCAGAGTGAGCAATGTTCAGCAGTTAAAATTGAACAAGGGAAGCACAATTAAAATTGAATGACCTTTATGAGAGGGGGGATGCAAGGTTAAAGGAATCAATTATAGACACAAAGTTCAATGGTTTTATTTCTAATAACTTTGATTTAACGTTGTCTAGAGGTGTCTGGGCATTGTCGGCCCAGCCAGCTACAGTCAGATGCCAATGGGAGGAGGAGAGGTTACAACGGTTTTGTAACGGCTTTCCTCCTCTTCTGAGGAGGAGTAGGAAGGATCGGACCAATTTGCAGCGTGGTAAGTGTTCGTAATTTTATTCAACTGAACACTACAATATAAAGTAAACAAAAAGAACAACCGAAACAGTTCCGTCTGGTAACTAATACATATACAGAAAACAACTACCCACAAATCATAGTGAGAAAACAGGCTGCCTCAGTATAGTTCTCAATCAGAGACAACGATAAACAGCTGCCTCTGATTGGGAACCGTACCAGGCCAAACACAGAAATACAAGCATAAAATACAAAACATATAATGCCCACCCCAACTAACGCTCTGACCAAACTAACACAGAGAAATAAAAAAGGAACTAAGGTCAGGATGTGACAGTACCAACCCCCCCCCCCCCACCCCCAAAGGTGCGGACTCACAAAACCTAAACCCATAGGGGAGGGTCTGGGTGGGCATCTGTCTGCGGTGGCGGCTCTGGCGCGGAACGTAGACCCCACTCCACCACAGTCGACCCTCGCCGCCGACCTCGAACTGGGGACCCCGGGAGATTCTGGCAGCGCCGGAGTGAAGGGCGACTCCGGCACGTGCGGGGCGCAGGCACAGGATGCACTGGGCTGTGCAGATACACGGGAGACAGTGCGCAGAGCTGACGCAGGATATCCTGGCCCGAGGAGACGCACGGGCTGTCTGGAGAGCAGGGCTAGCAACATCCGCCCTGGCTGGATCCTCACCCTAGCCCGGCAGATGCGGGGAGCTGGGATGTAGCGCACCGGGCTAAGAACGCGTACTGGGGACACTGTGCGCTCCACCGCATAACGGTGCCTGACCAGTACGACGCCCGCCACGGTAAGCACAGGCGGTTGGCTCAGGTCTCCTACCTGACTCTGCCACACTCCCTGTGTGCCCCCTCCCAAATTGTTGGGGGGGTTGCCTCTCAGGCTTCCTTGCCAGCCGTGTTCCCTCGTATCGGCGGTTCCCTTTTCCTGCTGCCTCCGCTCTCCTGGCTGCCTCCACCTGTTCCCATGGGAGGCGATCCCTACCAGCCATGATCTCCTCCCATGTGTAGGATCCCTTGCCGTCTAGAATGTCCTTCCAAGTCCAGGAGTCCAGAACCCTCTGCTCCTGGTTACCACGCTGCTTGGACCTTTTTTGCTGGGTAGTTCTGTAACGGTTTTCCTCCTCTTCTGAGGAGGAGTAGGAAGGATCGGACCAATATGCAGCGTGGTAAGTGTTCGTCATTCTATTCAACTAAACTGAACACTACAAAATAAAGTAAACAAGAAGAACAACCGAAACATTTCCGTCTGGTAACTAATACAAAGACAGAAAACAACTACCCACAAATCATAGTGGAAAAACAGCCTGCCTAAGTATGGTTCTCAATCAGAGACAACGATAAACATCTGCCTCTGATTGGGAACCATACTAGGCCAAACACAGAAACACAAACATAGAATACAAAATAATAGAATGCCCACCCCAACTAACGCCCTGACCAAACTAACACAGAGACGTAAAAAAGGAACTCAGGTCAGGACGTGACAGGTTTTATATGGACACACACACTGACCCTTCCGTTATCCTCGTCACGGTTTTACAGTTAAAACGACCATTTTAATTCTTCAAAGAAATAGGTTTTCATTATCTCCCTTTGATCCCAGAGAATGTGAAGTGAAGGAGGTGTAAAATATGCTCGAGGTTATGTGATGCTGCTGGTGATCTCCTTCAAAGGAGTGGGTATTTTTCCTTCAACACATGATCTGACCGTTTCACACGGTCAGAAGAAACTCAGGACACTACTAAGCAGAGTGGAAGACAGTGTTAAGAAGTGTTAGCTTCCTAAGCAGGTCAAATATCATATTTTCATGTTGATCTGAGACTCCATTCACCTGTATGTATTACCATGGAGTTAGCTACTAGCTAGCCATGTTAAAGTCTTCATAAAGAGCTGTTGAGAGCTATTTGACACCCTTTTAATAATGTGGTCAGTTTAATACCCTCCTTTAAGCCTGAAACGCTGTATCAAGCGGCAGTCCTGATCGCTCTGCTCGCAGAACCCAAATCCCAGTAGCTATGTTGCTGATAAGTAAAGAAGGATGTAGCTTAGCCATTATCAGCTCTTGGCTCCGATGACACAGTAATCCAGCTAGACGCTAGGCTAGGCTCCCGTGACACCAAAAAACACACTAGAATCATCTCATTTACCAAACAAAGACTGTTGAACATCTGAATACGTGATATCTCTTTTCACACTAACCCGTTTACTTTCAAATAATTTTCCCTCTAGCAGCAGCTAACAGACAGCATTTCATTCAGTGACTAAAATATCTTCAAAAGCTCTTCAGCCTTCATAAATAAGAGGTCCTCATATGATGATGAACCTAACAAGGAGATGACTATGGCTAATTTCTACATTCTAGCTGTAGAACATAGCAATTAGAACACAACAGCGAACGTCCTGATTCCGTACAGAAAAACACCCCAGTCAATGAGAATGACATGAGAATTAAAGGCCCTTATTTGACGATGGTATCCCAATGGAGATAGCTAAGGCTAATTTTCCAGGTTCGACCAAACAACACAGGGACTTTGTACTTTAATGGGCCCGATCCAGAGAAGCGATCTGCATCTCCCGCTCTGTGAAGGAAATGGAGGTGACTGTTGGGCACTGGCGTGGAGTCGATCGTCTTACCTTGTTATTGTCCTCCCAATACATTCACTGTCAGACATGTCCGCTGGCTCCCGGGAGAGCCAGTGGTCATGTGCTGGCGTGAGAGAAATGCTAAGTGTTAAGAGAAAGGAGAACAGGAGAGAACCTCATTTATGGAACAGGGCTGTTTTATTCCCTCAGGGCAAGGGGTCCGTTTAGCATATCCAGAGAGCCCATAGGTCAGTTTATCTGAGATTGAAAAGGACCTGCATGGGATATCGCTGCTAGCTGCTATGATAATGCTGCTTGTGCTGGTTGTGTCTCCGAGTGTGTTTGTGCCAGTGTGGGCGTGCATGGTAAAGAAAGGGGGTATCAATGCAATTTGGTAGTGTGTTTTCAGCCTTTAACTGAAGCCTCGGTTTCAGGACGGTGCTTCTGCAATAACACATCATTGTCGTGGGAGTTGGTCACCATAAGAAAGTACGGCTGCTGCCTATGGCGTAGCCCGTATGACTTTGATAGCCTTTTCCCTTTTCCACACGTTTATTTTGCAGAAAGACATTGTGGGGCAAGTCGACATTTCTCCATCTTTCTCTGTTTGCGAATCCTGTACATATTTTAGGCAGAGCCTTTAACACATGGTTCTCTGTGACGTTTGAAGTTCTCTGCATTAGCAATACCGCTTCAAGCAGGGCCCCTGTCTGGCAGAGACCAGCCTTGTCATTCCGACATCCAGACATCAACTGTAAACGGTTTACTTTCCCTCCAGTTCCCTGCTACTCATCGCAAGGACATTGCTGTTTGAGCCTCATGTCCACAGACTGAATGGGTTTAAGATTCTTAAGATGGAAAAAAAGCTTTGATATAAAAAGCTAAAGGCTAACCAGCTAAAATGGCATATTAGCCTTGAGGGTATAGAACATGTATTCAGAGGAAAAGCTTAAACACCAAATGGGAACGAAGTACACAGGCATGCATACGTATGGGTAGTATCAAGCTATGATACTTCAAAAGCATCAGTATGGTGTTACTTTCACTTTTTATATAATAATTGGACAATTATAGGACAGAATATTGTGAAGGGCGCAATAGCAGAAAGTCCTAATTTCATGGTAAATGTTTCAGAAAACAAATGTTTTGTGGCCTCAAACTTGATGCCAAATTGCCGTTTAATAATTTAGCCACAATTTCATTTTCCTGTAGAGTGTCTTTCTTAGCACTTTGATTTTAATTGAGGCACCGGCATGTGACCTAGCCAAGTCTAAGCTTAGCCACCATCTTGTAAACAATGGACATTCCGCTGAGCACAGTTCATTTAGAGCCTATGTGATATATGGCATTGTCTCATCTCCAGTGCAGCCATCTAGGCCCAGCGTTATGAGCATGAACTCGATTTGGTGATCTGTGTTCATGAAAATGCATTTGTATCAGTGGCGTCCTGGCATTTGCCCGCTGGGATCATCTCTGGAGCAATCGCCGGGCTCTGCATTTCTGCCAGTGCGACTGATGAAACACCTATGCTGAGTATTTTACGCCTGTCAGTGACATCACCAGCTGGGGATGAATGATGGTAATATCAGGACGAACTACATGACGAGGTGCTCAGTCTATTTTTGTTTTGTGTGTGTAATTTGTTGTTGTTGAATTTTTCCCCCCAATTTCGTGGTGTCCAATTGTTTAATAGCTACTATCTTGTCTCATCGCTACAACTCCCGTACGGGCTTGGGAGAGACGAAGGTTGAAAGTCATCCAATCCGGAAGCCAGCTGCACCAATGTGTCGGAGGAAACACTTGGTTAGCGCGCACTTCGCCCGGCCCGCCACAGAAGTCATTGGTGTGCGATGAGACAAGGATATCCCTACTGGTCAACCCCTCCCTAACCCGGGCGACGCTAGGCCAATTGTGCGTCGCCCCACGGACCTCCCGGTCGCGGCCGGTTACGACAGAGCCTGGGCGCGAACCCAGAGTCTCTGGTGGCACAGCTGGCACTGCAGTACAGCGCCCTTAACCACTGCGCCACCCGGGAGGCCGCGAGGTAATCAGTCTTGCCACATTTACAGCACATTACAGGGACCAGCTTTTTACTAACTTAGTGCCACTATATTGGATTGGCAGACAGGCATAAAAAGGTAAAGACTATGAAACATTTTATGTACTGTCTCGGCGTTAGGCTACGACAGGCGACCTCTTTATGTGCTCCCATTGTGAGGTAGGCTGCATGAGAATGAGATACTGTATTTTAGGTCTTAGGTCTTTAAAAAAACTGCTGTCCCGTGTGACAGTTCTCTAGAACGCTGCAAATTAAGAAAATGTAGAATCTCTCTCTGTCTCTGTCTCTCTCTCGCTCTCTCTCCCCCCCCCCCCTCTATCTGCTCTCTGTAGTTGTGCTTGTCTGTTAGTGACACCAAAGGATGGAGACAGACAAAAGAGTGGCACTTTGGGAAGGTTAGCTGTTTTATTTTTTTGTGTTGCTAGTCAGCTGCGGGGGTTTCTATAAGCCTGTGAATGGGCTTGTTGAGTCGGAGGTAATTCTGTGCCCCGGCAAGGGGCATTAGTTGGACTGGCCTTTCTGCTGACTGGCCTGTGTTCTTCCCCCCCTAACAGCAGCAGTATATACCCCTCTCTCTGCTGCATCGGCGTTTCTGTCCAAACCAAAGACCTTTATTTCCCTGGCCCCGTGGCCATGACGACATGTCTAATAGGGTGTGGTGGTGGTGTCAGCAAGGATCTCTTTAAGTTTCGTTATACCTTGGGGAGACGATAAATCTAGATATAGATAAACTGGAACATCCAGGGTTAGTAAATGCTGCTCCTGTCTTCTATAGGCTATGGGAGTTTCGGGCTGATAAATGAATAGACACACGGTGGACATCCCCATTCATTATTATTGGAATTTGTGCTGCCTGCTGAGAATTTGCACAGCGATTGCCATGGCGCCTGGCTGCTGAAGGGCCTCCCAGAGGTGTTCACATGGCCAAATCTCAGACTGAGCTAGAGAACTAGAGCTCAGCATTCCAACAACAGGCCTCAGTGCCACAAAGGCTCACAGGGAAACCACTACAATCAAATACAGGCTAACCCAGAGTTTCCTAAACTCGGTCCTCGGGGCCCAACGTTTTAGTTTTTGACTTAGTAATACACAGCTTACTCAAATAATCAACTAATCATCAAGCTTTAGGGAGAAAAAATAAATGTGCACCCCTTGGGGACCCCAGGACCGAGTTTGGGAAACACCGGGCTAACCCATGGTATTGCACACACCCAGACACACACTGTACATCCTCAAACACACAGGGAGCAACATTGTAGCCCTGTTTGTAATTAAATTGGGAGCGACCAACCAGGCTCAGCTCAGCAGCTAGCCAGGACTAGACCCATAAATGACCATTAAGATGAAGCAATATTAACACTAATCAGGTTCTTATCATCTCTTTGATACTATAGGCCACAACAAACAGAGTGTTTCGGCCAGCCAATCAATATACCTCATTAGCAATAGAGCGTGTGAATTAGATTGTATCACCTCTCCCTTTTAATGATACAGTCTCATCCACCCAGTAGACCTTTGCGAAGCTGTCATTGTGAGCTGAGCCGTTCTGACACTTCTCTCTGTATTCTGCCTTATGTGTCTGAGCATCAGCCGGACTACTGCTGTTGAGTTGATTGCCTGAAGGCTTTGAATTTACAGACGGGTGGCTGGAAGGAAACACCTTCAGCTAACCAAGGTCATTTAGCGCTCTGAAGTCTGCTTTTCCAGGTTCAAAGACAAAAAAATGACTAATTGGATGAGGTTGCTTGAAAAACATCTCTGTGCAGTGTGCAGATGGTCAATATACAGGCCTGTTGTGTGTTTGGTTCCAGTATAGATTCTCCTCCCGTTGTATCTTGTATATCTTCATTACATAGAGTGTTTACTCTTTGCTTTTTCCCCCACAATGCCGAGCCACTCTCTGAGACACCTTTGTGTGCTTTTCATCAATATTTAGATGAATGGCAATTCCTCAGGAGCAGCAGACCAGTGTACCATGCTGTGGCTTTGTTGGCAGATGTGATGCTTTATCTGTTTAGCACAATGTAATGGGTTGCATCCAGGGCCCTTTCAACTGTTTCTCCCAACAGGGCTCAGTCCTTGTATAGTATTTATTAATTATAACCTTCTTTATTTTCTCTCTTCTCTTGACTTATCTGTAGGTCTCTCTCCTCTCCTCTGTTTTCAGGTTTTTGAAAATTACGTGAACATTATGTCCTTTAAAAAAAAAAAAGGCCTGTATTTCTGTGTGCTTTTGGTGAGGACATGGAGGTTAATTTGGTAAGGTACACTCCACTGGACACCTTTGTGTCCACTGTGAAAATCAACAGTCTGACTAAGCAAATGTTTTTTCCCCTCTCTTTATGCTTTGCCCAATTTTCAGAATTTCACAATTCTTTGTCATTGGTCAAATTGCTCCTGCTGTGGTGGTTTAGCCATTTTGCTTTATGTTCCGGAATAGAAAGGAACTGGTACACTTTGTGTATTATGTTGAGTGCCGGAAGCAAGCGAACACAAAAGGCTTTCTCTTTAGTTCAACTAGCACGACAGTGTTAATTCTCTATGTCACAGAAAGGTTATTAGTAGGTAGTGAATTGTATTTCGGTGTGTGTGTGTGTATGTGTGTGTGTACTGTGTGTGTGTGTGTGTGTGTGTGTGTGTGTGTGTGTGTGTGTGTGTGTGTGTGTGTGTGTGTGTGTGTGTGTGTGTGTGTTTGTGCGAGTCTGCAAAATAAAAATAGTAGCTCCTATTTTAGCTTTTTTTCACCAACATCCTTGCTCAGTACCCAGGCAATAGGGCCTGGGGTTAAACCTTAGCTCCTGTTCAGAGCCAGGGCTCAGCCTCCCTCCCTCCACATATAATGCACTACCTCACACTGCTGTGCCTCCAATGTAAAGACCCTCTGAAGTCACAGCTTCAATACTTCTTCAATACTTAAAAAAAGTCATTCCACATCTGGTTTAATAATTCAAAATGGCATCAGTGCAGCCTCCACAATATCTTTAGCTTGAAGGAGTTTCAGTATTATCTGTATACTGGGTTCTGTTCTCTATCACCGCTACAGAAAACAGAGCTGTCAGGGAAATCTTTACACACAGGAGGCACTGAACAAGCACTGGAATATTGAAGTGTTTATGTATGTGTGCATGTGCGTGTGCATAGGTTTTTGTGTACCTGAGTCTGTGTGTGTGTGTGTGTGTGCAGGTGGGGTGTTTGAGATGCACTGTCACTCACTTGTAACATGAACCGATGTCAGACCACTGCCACTGAAGCGCTCTGGGACTGTGTACTAGAGCTCCCAGGAGCCATGTGTGTGTGTGTGTCACTGCAGCTGTGTGTGTACGTGTGCATGTGTACTCACTTATGAAATAAACATCACACACTTCTCACTCCCTGAGAGTTGGGATCGCTAGCCGACCACGGCGAAGCATCCGCGTTTGTCATTGGGGAGAAAGCTACTGTGCAACGACTTGAGCTGAAATAAATAATAATGAAATCAATTATTATTATTTTATTCATTGAAGCTGATGCTTCTATTTACCCAGACCCAACAGTTCATTTAGCCACAGTCTAATTAGCACATCAGTTTTAAAGTGCAATGTTTTGGTATTTTAGCTTTCTTTCTTTCTTTTCTCCTTTTTTTCCTGTTAATATTAAAACAAACAATCTTTACATTCAGTCATCGAACAGACTCCCATTTTAGCTTTCAAAGTTGTATTCAGCAAGTGCCCTTTAGCTTTCTATCCCTTTCTCTTTTTTCTCTCTCTTTTTCCTTCTCTCTCTCTCTCTCTACCACACCTGTTTAGAACAATACCTTTGTGGTGCAGCTTGACATAAATTATTTATGAGTTTTAGGAGGAATTGGAGAACCTTTGTGGACTATACCACACAGTCTGTGAGTGGTGTGGGAGTAGTCTGAATGTCCGTCTGTCTGTTTGAGTGTCTATTCGCTGTCTTTCTGTCTCTCGCTCCCAGGTTGCCTCAGCTTCAATCTCATGTTCTGTTTCCCCTCTCCTTCTCTTACAGTGAAGTTTGTGAACTGCGGCCGAGGTGGACTGGTGCGGTTCGAGTGCAGTAACCCGTTCAACTTCCGGATAGAGGCTGACGGGGTCGTCTACGCCCTCAGGCCTTTGACCTTGTCCACCCTCCCTACAGTGCCCCTAGTTATCGTAGCCAGGGACGAGACCAATCAGCAGCAATGGCAGACCCAAGTGAGACTGACGCCCCCTGTAGGCCAGGACCAGCAGGTACGTCCAACACCTCCACATGCATCCTCTCTCCTACCCCCTCTCTCTCTAATAGTTGTTGTTTATTTGTGACTTTGAGTAGCATTGTGGAACGTGGAATGTTCCAATTCGGATTCCGCCGTTGCATCCAATTCCGCTTATTAACCTCGTAGGAGCATAAACAGATGATTTGTTCCCTAAATTGTAGCAGATGTTCCGCGATACTGAATGGAGGCTCGTTATTTAAAACTTAATGTTTTGGTACAGTCCATACGTAGCTTGTTTTTGGTCGCAGGTTCAGGAACGGCTGAACGGTTTATCTTTAATTTACAATCCATAGAAACCATGAGAATAGAAAGGTTCAGAACTTCTGTGAAACATCACAGCACAGTTGTAATATATATGGCAAATAGAAATCAAAACTGGACAGTCTTGGCAGTGCATTCGAAAAGTATTCAGACCCCTTCCCCTTTTCCACACTTTGTTACGTTACAGCCTTATTCTACAATTGATTAAATGACAAAAACTGAAATACCTTATTTACATTGCCTTGCAAAAGTGTTCATCCCTCTTGTTGTTTTTCCTATTTTGTTGCATTACAACCTGTAACTTAAATAGATTTTTATTTGGATTTCACGTAATGGACATACACAAAATAGTCCAAATTGGTGAAGTGAAATTTAAAAAAAATATCTTGTTGTAAAAAAATTGACAAAATAAAAAACGGTAAAGTGGTGCATATGTATTCACCCTCCTTGTTATGAAGCCCCTAAATAAGATCTGGTGCAACCAATTACCTCCAGAAGTCACATAATTAGTTAAATAAAGTCCACCTGTGTGCAACCTAAGTGCCACATGATCTCAGTAAAAATACACCTGTCTGAAAGGTCCCAGAGAATGAAACACCACTAAGCAAGGGGCACCACCAAGCAATCAGCACCATGAAGACCAATCAGCTCTCCAAACAGGTCAGGGACAAAGTTGTGGAGATGTACAGATCAGGGTTGGGTTATAAAAAAAAAATCAGAAACTTTGAACATCCCACGGAGCACCATTAAATCCATTATTAAAAAATGGAAAGAATATGGCACCACAACAAACCTGCTAAGAGAGGGCCGCCCACCAAAACTCATGGACCAGGCATGGAGGGCATTCATCACAAAGGCAACAAAGAGACCAAACATAACCCTGAATGAGCTGCAAATCTCCACTGTGGAGATCGGAGTAGCTGTCCATTGCTACCACTTTAAGCCATACAATCCACAGAGCTGGGCTTTACAGAAGACTGGCCAGAAAAAAGCCATTAAAGAAAAAAATAAACGGGAGTCTCCCACGGCATGTGGGAGACTCCCCAAACATATGGAAGACAGTACTCTGGTCAGATGGGACTAAAATGTAGCTTTTTGGCTATCAAGGAAAACGCTATGTCTGGCGCGAACCCAACACCTCTCATCACCCCGAGAACACCATCTCCACAGTGAAGCATGGTGGTGGCAGCAGCATGCTGTGGGGATGTTTTTCATTGTCAGGGACTGGGAACCTGGTCAGAATTGAAGGAGTGATGTATGCTGCTAAATACAGGGAAATTCTTGAGGGAAACCTATTTCAGTCTTTCAGAGATTTGAGACTGGGATGTAGGTTACATTTACATTTTACATTTAAGTCATTTAGCAGACGCTCTTATCCAGAGCGACTTACAAATTGGTGCGTTCACCTTAAGACATCCAGTGGAACAGCCACCTTACAATAGTGCATCTAAATCTTTTAAGGGGGAGGGGGTGAGAAGGATTACTTTATCCTATCCTAGGTATTCCTGAAAGAGGTGGGGTTTCAGGTGTCTCCGGAAGGTGGTGATTGACTCCGCTGTCCTGGCGTCGTGAGGGAGTTTGTTCCACCATTGGGGGGCCAGAGCAGCGAACAGTTTTGACTGGGCTGCGCGGGAACTGTACTTCCTCAGTGGTAGGGAGGCGAGCAGGCCAGAGGTGGATGAACGCAGTGCCCTTGTTTGGGTGTAGGGCCTGATCAGAGCCTGGAGGTACTGAGGTGCCGTTCCCCTCACAGCTCCATAGGCAAGCACCATGGTCTTGTAGCGGATGCGAGCTTCAACTGGAAGCCAGTGGAGAGAGCGGAGGAGCGGGGTGACGTGAGAGAACTTGGGAAGGTTGAACACCAGACGGGCTGCGGCGTTCTGGATGAGTTGTAGGGGTTTAATGGCACAGGCAGGGAGCCCAGCCAACAGCGAGTTGCAGTAATCCAGACGGGAGATGACAAGTGCCTGGATTAGGACCTGCGCTGCTTCCTGTGTGAGGCAGGGTCGTACTCTGCGGATGTTGTAGAGCATGAACCTACAAGAACGGGCCACCGCCTTGATGTTAGTTGAGAACGACAGGGTGTTGTCCAGGATCACGCCAAGGTTCTTAGCGCTCTGGGAGGAGGACACAATGGAGTTGTCAACCGTGATGGCGAGATCATGGAACGGGCAGTCCTTCCCCGGGAGGAAGAGCAGCTCCGTCTTGCCGAGGTTCAGCTTGAGGTGGTGATCCGTCATCCACACTGATATGTCTGCCAGACATACAGAGATGCGATTCGCCACCTGGTCATCAGAAGGGGGAAAGGAGAAGATTAATTGTGTGTCGTCTGCATAGCAATGATAGGAGAGACCATGTGAGGTTATGACAGAGCCAAGTGACTTGTTGTATAGCGAGAATAGGAGAGGGCCTAGAACAGAGCCCTGGGGGACGCCAGTGGTGAGAGCGCGTGGTGAGGAGACAGATTCTCGCCACGCCACCTGGTAGGAGCGACCTGTCAGGTAGGACGCAATCCAAGCGTGGGCCGCGCCGGAGATGCCCAACTCGGAGAGGGTGGAGAGGAGGATCTGATGGTTCACAGTATCGAAGGCAGCCGATAGGTCTAGAAGGATGAGAGCAGAGGAGAGAGAGTTAGCTTTAGCAGTGCGGAGGGCCTCCGTGATACAGAGAAGAGCAGTCTCAGTTGAATGACTAGTCTTGAAACCTGACTGATTTGGATCAAGAAGGTCATTCTGAGAGAGATAGCGGGAGAGCTGGCCAAGGACGGCACGTTCAAGAGTTTTGGAGAGAAAAGAAAGAAGGGATACTGGTCTGTAGTTGTTGACATCGGAGGGATCGAGTGTAGGTTTTTTCAGAAGGGGTGCAACTCTCGCTCTCTTGAAGACAGAAGGGACGTAGCCAGCGGTCAGGGATGAGTTGATGAGCGAGGTGAGGTAAGGGAGAAGGTCTCCGGAAATGGTCTGGAGAAGAGAGGAGGGAATAGGGTCAAGCGGGCAGGTTGTTGGGCGGCCGGCCATCACAAGACGCAAGATTTCATCTGGAGAGAGAGGGGAGAAAGAGGTCAGAGCACAGGGTAGGGCAGTGTGAGCAGAACCAGCGGTGTCGTTTGACTTAGCAAACGAGGATCGGATGTCGTCGACCTTCTTTTCAAAATGGTTGACAAAGTCATCTGCAGAGAGGGAGGAGGGGGAGGGGGAGGAGGATTCAGGAGGGAGGAGAAGGTGGCAAAGAGCTTCCTAGGGTTAGAGGCAGATGCTTGGACTTTAGAGTGGTAGAAAGTGGCTTTAGCAGCAGAGACAGAAGAGGAAAATGAAGAGAGGAGGGAGTGAAAGGATGCCAGGTCCGCAGGGAGGCGAGTTTTCCTCCATTTCCGCTCGGCTGCCCGGAGCCCTGTTCTGTGAGCTCGCAATGAGTCGTCGAGCCACGGAGCAGAAGGGGAGGACCGAGCCGGCCTGGAGGATAGGGGACATAGAGAATCAAGGGATGCAGAAAGGGAGGAGAGGAGGGTTGAGGAGGCAGAATCAGGAGATAGGTTGGAGAAGGTTTGAGCAGAGGGAAGAGATGATAGGATGGAAGAGGAGAGAGTAGCGGGGGAGAGAGAGCGAAGATTGGGACGGCGCGATACCATCCGAGTAGGGGCAGTGTGGGAAGTGTTGGATGAGAGCAAGAGGGAAAAGGATACAAGGTAGTGGTCGGAGACTTGGAGGGGAGTTGCAGTGAGGTTAGTGGAAGAACAGCATCTAGTAAAGATGAGGTCGAGCGTATTGCCTGCCTTGTGAGTAGAGGGGGAAGGTGAGAGGGTGAGGTCAAAAGAGGAGAGGAGTGGAAAGAAGGAGGCAGAGAGGAATGAGTCAAAGGTAGACGTGGGGAGGTTAAAGTCGCCCAGAACTGTGAGAGGTGAGCCATCCTCAGGAAAGGAGCTTATCAAGGCATCAAGCTCATTGATGAACTCTCCGAGGGAACCTGGAGGGCGATAAATGATAAGGATGTTAAGCTTGAAAGGGCTGGTAACTGTGACAGCATGGAATTCAAAGGAGGCGATAGACAGATGGGTAAGGGGAGAAAGAGAGAATGACCACTTGGGAGAGATGAGGATCCCGGTGCCACCACCCCGCTGACCAGAAGCTCTCGGGGTGTGCGAGAACACGTGGGCGGACGAAGAGAGAGCAGTAGGAGTAGCAGTGTTATCTGTGGTGATCCATGTTTCCGTCAGTGCCAAGAAGTCGAGGGACTGGAGGGAGGCATAGGCTGAGATGAACTCTGCCTTGTTGGCCGCAGATCGGCAGTTCCAGAGGCTACCGGAGACCTGGAACTCCACGTGGGTCGTGCGCGCTGGGACCACCAGATTAGAGTGGCCGCGGCCACGCGGTGTGGAGCGTTTGTATGGTCTGTGCAGAGAGGAGAGAACAGGGATAGACAGACACATAGTTGACAGGCTACAGAAGAGGCTACGCTAATGCAAAGGAGATTGGAATGACAAATGGACTACACGTCTCGAATGTTCAGAAAGTTAAGCTTACGTAGCAGGAATCTTATTGACTAAAATAATTCAAATGATACAGTACTGCTGAAGTAGGCTAGCTGGCAGTGGCTGCGTTGTTGTTGTTCTATCTCTCTATAGTGCTGTTTCTTGTATTATGGTCTCTTGTTTCTTTAGAGGTTTCACTTTGTTGTCCTTTTTCTTTTCCTTTTTCTTCTGTCCTTATTTTGTCTTCCTTTCTTCTGTTAACTAGATATTTATTTTTTCCTTCCAGCAGGACAATGACCCTAAGCATGACTGCTAAAGCAACACTCTAGTGGTTTAAGGGGAAAGATTGAAATGTCTAGGAATGGCATAGTCAAAGCCCAGACCTCAATCCAATTGAGAATCTGTGGTATGACTTAAAGATTGCTGTACACAAGCAGAACCAATCCAACTTGAAGGAGCTGGAGCAGTTTTTCCTTGAAGAATGGGCAAAAATCCCAGTGGCTAGATGTGCCAAGCTTATAGAGACATACCCAAGAGACTTGCAGCTGTAATTGCTGTAAAAGGTGGCTCTACAAAGTATTGACTTGGGGGGGGGGGGGGTGAATAGTTATGCATAGTTGTCTTATTTCTCATTCTTGAGCCCCGAGACAGGATTGTGTCAAATCATAGATCTGGGGAAGGGTACTCTGCAGCATTGAAGGTCAACAAGAGCACACTGCCTCCATCATTATTAAATGGAAGAAGTTTGGAACCACCAAAATTCTTCCAAGAGCTGGCCACCCAGGCAAACTGAGCAATCGGGGGAGAAGGGCCTTGGTCAGGCAGGTGACCAAGAACCCAATAGTCACTGACAGAGCTCCAGAGTTTCTATGTGGAGATGGGAGAACCTTCCAGGAGGACTACTATCTCTGCAGGACTCCACCAATTAGGCCTTTATGGTAGAGTGGCCAGCCAGATGCCCCTCCTCAGTAAAAGGCACATGACAGCCCGCTTGGAGTTTGCCAAAGGCACCTAAAGAAGACTTAGAACATGAGAAACAAGAATCTCTGGTCTGATGAAACCTAGATTGAACTCTTTGCCTGATTGTCAAGCATCATGTCTGGAGGAAACCTGGAAACATCCCTATGGTGGTGGTGGCAGCATCATGCTTTGGGGATGTTTCTCAACGGCAGGGACTGGCAGTCTAGTCAGGATCGAGGGAAAGATGAATGGAGCAAAGTACAGACAGATCCTTGATGAAAACCTGCTCCAGAGCGCTCTGGACTTCAGACTGGGTGAAGGTTCACCTTCCAACTGGACAAACACCCAAAGCACACAGCCAAGACACCGTAGGAGTTGCTTCAGTACAAGTCTCTGAATGTCCTTGAGTAGCCCAGCCAGAGCCCGGACTGGAACCCGATCGAACATCTATGGAGAGACCTGAAAATAGCTGTGCAGCGACGCTAACGTAACAAAATGTGGAAAAAGTGAATGGGTATGAATACTTTATACTTCTGTTCAAAAGTTTTGGGTCACTTAGAAATGTCCTTGTTTTTGAAAGAAATTTTTAAAAATGTCCATTAAAATAACATAAAATTGATCAGAAATACAGTGTAGACATTGATAATGATATAAATTACAAATTGTAGCTGCCCCTCCGTAAACGGGGCAGATTTTTAATGGAATATCTACATAGGTGTACAGAGGCCCATTATCAGCAACCATCACTCCTGTGTTCCAATGGCACATTGCATTAGCTAATCCAAGTTTATTATTTTAAAAGGCTAATTGATCATCAGAAAACCCTTTTGCAACTATGTTAGCACAGCTGAAAACGTTGTACTGATTAAAAAAGCAATAAAACTGGCCTTCTTTAGACTAGTTGAGTATCTGTAGCACGCGCTCCAGCAGGTATATCTCTCTGGTCACCCCCAAAACCAATTCTTACTTTGGGTGTCTTTCCTTGCAGTTCTCTGCTGCCATTGACTGGAACGAACTACAAAAATCTCTGAAACTGGAAACACTTATCTCCCTCACTAGCTTTAAGCACCAGCTGTCAGAGCAGCTAACAGATTACTGCACCTGTACATAGCCTATCTATAAGTTAGCCCAAACAACTACCTCTTTCCCTACTGTATTTATTTATTTATTTATTTATTTTGCTCCTTTGCACCCCATTGTTTCTATTTCTACTTCGCACATTCTTCCACTGTAAATCTACCATTCCAGTGTTTTATTTGCTATATTGTATTTACTTCGCCACCATGGCCTTTTTTTTTTTGCCTTTACCTCCCTTATCTCACCTCATTTGCTCACATCGTATATAGACTTATTTTTCTACTGTATGTTTGTTTTACTTTATCTCTGTGTTGTTGTATGTGTCGAACTGCTTTGCTTTTTCTTGGCCAGGTCGCAATTGTAAATGAGAACTTGTTCTCAACTTGCCTACCTGGTTAAATAAAGGTGAAATAAAACATTTTTAAAAATCTGGAGCATCCGCATTTGTGGGTTGGATTACAGGCTCATCACTCTATTCTTGTTCTGAGATTTGAAGGCTATTCCATGCGAGACATTGTCAAGAAACTGAAGATGGTACAAAACTGTGTACTACTCCCATCACAGAACAGCGTAAACTGGCTCTAACCAGAATAGAAAGAGGAGTGGGAGGCCCCAGTGCACAACTGAGCAAGAGGACAAGTACATTAGAGTGTCTAGTTTGTGAAACAGACGCCTCACAGGTCCTCAACTGGCAGCTTCATTAAATTGTACCTGCAAAACACCAGTCTCAACATCAACAGTGGAAGTGACTCCGGGATGCTGGTGCTCTGGGTAGAGTTGCAAAAAAAAAAACATATCTCAGACTGGCCAATAAAAATAAAAGATTACGATGGGCAAAAGAACACAGACACTGGACAGAGGAACTCTGCCTAGAAGGCCAGCATCACGGAGTCGCCTCTTCACTGTTGATGTTGAGACTGGTGTTTTACGGGTACCTTTAAGTGTCCACTTAATGGGGAGCACAAACATATACTCAGCCTAATCAGTGGGTAGCAGCGCTGCACACAACTGATGCAGAACACCTCCTCATAAAGACTGATTTCAATCAGCCTTTTTGTGGCGGGTTATGGAGGTATGTTCATCATCCAACCAGAGGGGATCACTAGTGGCGATTCAAACAACAGACAACATCTGTCTCTAGGCTTTAAAGAGCCGCCGCTCAGTCAGTGTTCCCGCTGGGCTTGACAGATATTGCTAAATCTTGACCATGTGCTCATCAGTCAACATTGTGATTGGCTGTAGATGAGAATGGCCATGTGATGTGGTGATGTAATGAAGTGTGTCAGAGAGAGAGAGAGAGAGAGAGAGACTCAAACGGCTGGGTTTGTATTTCTCTCCTCATACTCAGTATTCGATTATGTGTTCCTGTTCAATTGAACGGCCATAATCTGTGACAGTTTTTCTTTCTCACTCTGTGGAATGGTGTTAATTGGCAAGACACAGCACAGACTCTCATTTAAGCTCTTTGGGAGGCTTTCTCTCTCTCACTCTTGCTCTCTCTCTCTCTTCCAGCCTTTTCTCTGTAGCTCGTTCTCAGCCCTTTCTCTCTCTTTCAACCCAATTTGCACCGGTGTGAGTGAGCTGTTTTAGGTTGAATTATTGAAGTCAGCGTTGTCTGATCTTACGTTGTGGACTTTCATTGTTAATGAAATGCCTCTAAGTACAGTACAATGAGCCTCTTTGTTCAACAAAGACACAGCCTGAAAATACATGGTCTCTTCCTCCAGTCATATACAGGACAAATTAGTTACCCAAGCAGTACATTTCAAAAGCACCTCTCCGAAACCACTGCATAAAAGGCACTTGCCTTTTATAAGCCTCCAGATTAAAACCGTTGAGAGTTATGTCTAGTTAGTATGAGTGCAGCAGTGGAGGTTTAAAATTCTACAGGGGATGATTTAGTGATAGTTTTGAAAACAGCATCGTTAGCTGCTGACGCTCATTTACCATTGTGACTCCTGCAGGTATGTGATTCTAATGACATCATTAGTCACCCGTGTCGGTCATTTAAAGAGAAATGCACACATGTTCAGGGCAGATAAACAAGGGGCTTGGCCACAGTTGTTTTTAAATAGAAATAAGCGGACCCAAATGGGTAAGCACGTGCTTTTTTTAGGAGGGTGGGCCTAGTCTAGACTGATTGACAATTGATCGAAATAACACAAACAGAACTGTCAATGTCAGTGCTGTGCTGTGTGTCAATGTGATTGACTTAACTGTATTGACAGTGGTGGCTTTGGACTTGATGACATGGTAGTAACCAAATCTTTGATTGACTTCAGAGCCCTCCACTATATATCTCACCAGTTTATTGGTCCGTGTGTGGTTATCTGGGTGTCAGCAATGGCTGTCATGAATCATCATCATGCGATCCTTAATCACATCAGCAATTAGATGCTATATTAGCGAGCGCTGCGAGCGCATCGGCCCTGGGGAATGTTTTAGCACTAGAACCGCTTGACGAATCCCCTTCAAGCTAACTAGCTGTAATTCTGACTGAAACATTCTAACAGTGTAATTAATACACTTCATATATGCTATCACTAAAATATTTATTTGGTTGTGTTCATGAAGGTAGGTGTTAGGTAACATTAAAATATATATTTTTCTCTCCCATTTCTCCCATTTCAAATAACAAAATAGCATTTTCATTAGTTTATATTACTCTAGGCTGGAGTGCCTTTGTTACAATTATGAAACAGAAAACATTTGTCCTCGTTTCAGGAAACTAGGCGTATATCGCACATCACTACTTCACAGGAGCGCCATTTGAATGTAAACATACTTATTTTTCTTTAAATAAATTCTGGAACATGTGCCTTAATAACAAACTTATATGCCATCTGTAAATAGAAATACACCTGTTAAATTACGAGCCTTGTTTGTTTAGCCAAGAAAAATGACAGTAACCTTCCCGCTAGCCATGATTGGCTGAGATAATGAGTGGGCTGGACATGCCGAGAGATGAGTTCAGATTGGTCTGCCATGTAGCACCTTCCGTCTATAATATGAGCTGGTCATTATGTGTAGGTAATCCATTCTAATGCTGCCTTTTTTTAAATATATATATATATCAGATCGTAGATATAATAATAATATATATCAGATCGTAGAACTGCAGAAGTGTTGCTCCCCACTTTCTGGAGGACCGAGTTTATAAAATCAGTGGAATTAGAGTATAATAATTTTAAAAAATTCTGCTGTTTGATTGCAAATATGCAGACAGAGTCGAAAAGGGAACACACAAGGCTGTTGTATATTACATCTTCAAACTAAGGGCAACCATGGCATTTGTGACAGAGAGGGAGAAGCGTCTATCCATATATACGGGTAAGGGAGTCTAGCTAGCTACATGTAGGCCTCCATTGTAAATAAGAATTTGTTCTTAACTGACTTGCCTAGTTAAAATAAAGATAACAGCTAACATTGGACCTTTGGTTAGCTACCTGCAGATTCACACAAGGTTGGGATTATGGTTCATTGTTTAGCTGAGGTTCCGAATCAGAAGAATAATAGAGATGTCATGATTTGATTTCTTCCCCAAGATTTTGAGATTATAATTATAATATACCAATGGAATAGAATGGCCCACCCTGTTATTCATTCAGAATACGTTATTATGCATGATCCGCTTCCCCTCACTCTGCAACTCACCCATGCTCCCCCTTCCGACCCCATCATACTTTATTTAATGTCATTTTGGTTTAGTTTAGGTTCCGTTTTAGAAGCAATTATCGGGGTGATTATCAACTGGCCTCTGCAACTTCCATGTCGGATGAATGAGCAGCGCAGGTCCTACTGGTGAGAGAAGGAGGGGAAATGGGAAAAACATTCCAATTAGGACATGCCCTGCTAAAAACGTCTATGACTCCAGTTCTGTTTGTGTTATTTCGATTCTAACAGCGGCAGTGGGTTAAATAGACTTATTTTAGGAAGGGTCGAGGACGGATGGGGGCATGACTTTAAAAATCATGCCCCCATCAGAGTAATAAAATGAATAAAGTCATGAGCTGTCAAAATGACTGCTTTGCTGGTCCTAGTGTTAATCAATTGGCTCGTCAACATCAAAGTGACCTCCCCTGCTAAGGCCATCCACATCAACAAAAGAGTCTAGGCCTTAGAGAGGGTGATTTTGTACTTGTCTATAACAACACAAACACACATACACACACACACACAGTCAGAGGATGGAGGTAGACTCCACAACAAGGTGCAGAGAGACATGCCGTACACTCCAGAGATAGATAGATGTGTGTTGGGGCTAAGGCTTCTAAGCAAACCCTCCACACCATTCATCATTCCAGACGCCAGGTCACAAATAATTACCGCTCTCACTTTCTCCTCCAGTTTAATAGGGTAATAGATATTTCTGAAGCATGTTCCCCGCTATCTGTCCGCTTGCCTCTCTGCATTTCAAATGTGTGAAAGCAGCATAATCGGATTTCAAACATGATTAGTGGAGGCGCTCCAACAGCTCCGTAGATCGTCAGGAGGGGTGGCATGCGTGCCGAGGCGGCATAAGATGGGGCTCGTTTTGTAAGGCAAAACAGTCATTAATTTTGTTGTTTGCACAGAGAACTTTCTGCTAGTTTCAGTACTTGGGATACTGTGCAACGAATTGGCGATCAGTAATTACAGACGGAGGAGAGAGTAAATAAAGCACTTTCTGAGGCATGACTGTTCTGCAGCAGGGAAATTGCATCTGTCATTCACTGACTTTGACTACGTAAGTTTGCCGGCGCCTTGTTTTCATTTTTACCATGGCGCGTTCAAGGTTATTGTGACTTTTCTGGCGCTGCTTCAGCATCTCTCCCAACAGTCTCTCTCTGTGGAACAGCATAGGCAATTGGAGCCATCTGGGTATTTAGAGTCTGGCTTGCAGGTACCATCCTCCTTTGTTTCAAATCACATTCATTACAGCCATGGGAGGATGGCACATCATTTTTAAAAGCCTTTGTGTGTGTGTGTGTGTGTGTGTGTGTGTGTGTGTGTGTGTGTGTGTGTGTGTGTGTGTGTGTGTGTGTGTGTGTGTGTGTGTGTGTGTGTGTGTGCGTGTGCGTGCTTTTATCAGGACATGAGAGGAGGTCTGTGATTTAAAGCTAACTGGGGGCTGCAGTACTATCCCCGACAAAGCACCTCAAACACTACTCTCATTCCCAGCCTTGTTTCTCACTGAAAGCCTGGAAAGAGAGGCTGTTCAAACACATCGCATATATGGAGGCTATGTTATCCTTCACTGAATTCTCAAAGTCAAAATGGATCCTAAAATATAACGTGGCCACATCAAAAAGCCTCCTACAAGCTCCCACATTTGGTCATCTAGTGGGTATAATTGAATGATATTGGGAAAACAGTTTTAGGTCAGGCAGGAATGTACATTCTCTTGAATTCCTTCCATCACATCATTGGTAGTTAAAGACAATTGGTCTTGTGGCTACTGTATAAACAGTCTACCTCAAATCATTAGTTTCTAGATGTGTCCGCTTTAGTTGTTTTCAATGTCTATCTGAAGTTTCCATTGTTTTTTTTAGATGTGTCAAGTTAGTAACCTGATGTTATTTCTCTCCTTCAGGCCCAGGACATCCAAGCTCCCCCAGCTCGGTCCCAGGGTCTCCAGGAGATATGGTTCCCATCACGGCAGACAGACAGCAGCTCCATCGGCCAGCTCAAACGCATGAAGAGAGACTGGGTCATCCCCCCAATCAACGTTCCCGAGAACTCCAGAGGAGAGTTCCCCCAGGACCTGGTCCGGGTAAGATGTTGCGCGCACACACACACATACACACACACACACACACAGATATCCACAATCTCAAAGGAAACGGTATTGCTCTGATGTGAGCTTCATGGTTCTATGAAGCAGCAGCAGATTTTGGACCGGCCATTCCCATTCTACCACCATTACCACAACACTCAATCCACCGCCATATTTACTACATGTCCCGAAAGGTCAGGTGCCTGTGCTATTATATCTGATTTCCCTCTCCCAGTCAGGCAGGTCATCGATATGAATGTAACCTGGTATGATGTAGCGTTAGAGAACACAGTGAATTTTACAAAAGAGCCCTCCATTGGCCTGTTTCCCTGTTGATATACTATCTTCGCTTTATCATGGGCTCAAGGACACTCCCAGCCCATCCATTTACCTTACACACACACACACACACACACACACACACACACACACACACACACACACACACACACACACACACCTACACACACGCCTACACACACACACACACACACACACACACACACACACACACACACACACACACACACACACACACACACACACACACACTCCATAGCAGTGGATGTGTGGATGTGAATGAAGGACTGGCAATCTTTCTCATGTCAGTTAAGAAGTAGATCCTTTCTCAATGTAAGCTTTCTGGTTCCTGACTGAGTGCTAAGTCCAATATACGTCATCTGTATGTATTATATTTAATCCAAGGGCATTAGGGGTGGGGATTTTACTGAGTTGAATCAATGACATAAGGGTGTGGCACCAGGCACCATGCAGACACACTATGGATACCCAGGATTATGGGTAGAGATAGATAGACCAGTGAAGACACGGAGACTCAAAGATATCACACTCGCATAGCCTTGCAAAAGTATTTCTTCACCTTTTATTGTGTTACAAAGTGGGATTGAAATGTATTTACTTGTCATTTTTTGTCAACAATGTACACAACATATTCAATGTACACAACATATTCAATGTACACAACATATTCTGTAATGTCGAAAAATTCCATTTTTTTTTAAAGGTGAATAGATATTGAATAACTAAAGCATAGTTGTTGCATAGTTTTCATCTCCTTGAGTCAATACATGTTAGAAACACATTTGGCATCAATTACAGATGTGAGTCTTCTTGGGTAAGTCTATAAGAGCTTTGCACACCTGGATTGTGCAATATTTGCCCTTTATTATTTTAAAAGTCTTCAAGCTCTGTCAAGATGTTGAGGATCATGGCTAGACAGCAGTTTTGAAGTATTCCCATCGATTTAAAAAAAGCAGATTTAAGTCAAAACTGTAACTTGGCCACTCAGGAACATGCACTTCCTTCTTGGCAAGCAACTCCAGCTTACAATTGGCCTGGTTATTGACCTGCTGAAAGGTGAATTCCTCCCTCAGATTCCCTCCCTTCGCCTTTGCTTAGCTCTATCCCATTTCTTTTTATCCTGAAAAACTCCCCAGCATTTGCCGATGTCAAGCACACCTATAACATGATGCAGCCACCACCATGCATGAAAATAAGGAGGCAGTTACTCAGTGATATGTTGTGTTGGATTTGCCTCAAACATAAGGCTTTACATTTAGGACAAAAAGTATATTCCTTTGCTGTGTTTTTGCGGTATATTTGTATATATTTTTAATTATGTCATTTAGGTCATTATTGTGAAGTTGTTAATCCATCCTCAGTGTTCTACCATCACAGACATTGAACTGTTTCAATATCACCAATGGCCTCAAGGTTACATCCCTTAGCAGTTTAATTTCTGTCTTGCAGCTCAGTTCAGAAAGATGACTGTGTCTTTAATGTGTCTGGGTGGTTTAATATATAATCCACAGCATAATTATTAACTTGATCACGCTTAAAGAGATATACAATGTCTGATTTTATATTGTTACCCATCTCCTAATCACTGTCTTTCTTTAAGAGGTTTTTGAAAAGCTCCCTGGTCTTTGTTGTTGAATCTGTGCTTGAAATTCAATACTTAACTGAGTTGTCTGTATGGGGACAGAGGTATACTTAGTCGTCAAAAAACAATATTGTGATATTGTCAGAATTATACGATACGATATATAATATTCATATATGTAACTATATACATTTTCCCCCCATCACCAGTACACACGCACGCACAAACGCACGCGCACGCACACACGCGCGCACACACGCATGCACACACGCACACACACCCGCACACACACACGCGCACACACACCTGCACACACAGGCACACACACACGCGCACACACACACAAGGGAGGAAGATCTGTTTGTACCACTCACCAATGGGACTCCAGGGCGGGGCAACACACGCACCTATACATACCCCCACCACCACATTATTATTTTTAAGTACAATTCTGAACATTACATACACCTTAGCCAACTACATTTAAACTCAGTTTTTCACAATTCCTGACATTTAAACAAAGTAAAAATTCCCTGTCTTAGGTCAGTTAGGATCACCACTTTATTTTAAGAATGTGAAATGTCAGAATAAGAGTAGAGAGAATGATTTCTTTCAGCTTTTATTTCTTTCATCACATTCCCAGTGGGTCAGAAGTTTACAGACACTCAATTAGTATTTGGTAGCATTGCCTTTAAATTGTTTCGGTCGCCTTCCACAAGCTTCCCACAATAAGTTGGGTGAATTTTGGCCCATTCCTCCTGAGATGGTGTAACTGAGTCAGGTTTGTAGGCTACCTTGCTCGTGCAAGCTTTTTCAGTTCTGCCCACAAATTTTTGATAGGATTGAGGTCAGGGCTTTGTGATGACTCCAATACCTTGACCTTGTTGTCCTTAAGCCATTTTGCCACAATTTTGGAAGTATGCCAGGGGTCATTTTCCATTTGGAAGACCCATTTGCGATCAAGCTTTAACTTCCTGACTGATGTCTTGAGATGTTGCTTCAATATATCCACATCATTTTTTCTTCCTCATGATGCCATCTAGTTTGTGAGTGCACCAGTCCCTCCTGCAGCAAAGCACCCCCACAACATGATGCTGCCACCCCCGTGCTTCACGGTTGGAATGGTGTTCCTCGGCTTGCAAGCATCCCCCTTTTTCCTCCAAACATAACAATGGTCATTATGGCCAAACAGTTCTATTTTTGTTTCATCAGACCAGACCATTTCTCCAAAAAGTATGATCTTTGTCCCCATGTGCTGTTGCAAACCGTAGTCTGGCTTTTTTATGGCGTTTTTTTATGGTGGTTTTATGGCTTCTTTCTTGCTGAGTCAGTATAGGACTCATTTTACTGTAGATATACTTTTGTACCTGTTTCCTCCAGCATCTTCACAAGGTCCTTTGCTGTTGTTCTGGGATTGATTTGCACTTTTCGCACTAAAGTACATTCATCTCTAGGAGACAGAATGCATCTCCTTCCTGAGCGGTATGACGGCTTTTTGGTCTCATGGTGTTTATACTTGCGTACTATTGTTTGTACAGATGAACGTGGTACCTTCAGGCATTTGGAAATTGCTCCCAAGGATGAACCAGACTTGTCGAGCTCTACAACTTTTTTTTCCTGAGGTCTTGGCTGATTTCTTTTGATTTTCCCATGATGTCAAGCAAAGAGGCACAGAATTTGAAGGTTGGCCTTGAAATACATCCACAGGTACACGTCCAATTGACTCAAATTATGTTAATTAGCCTATCAGAAGCTTCTAAAGCCATGACATCATTTTCTGGAATTTTCCAAGCTTTTTAAAGCACAGTCAACTTAGTGTATGTAAACTTCTGACCCACTGGATTTGTGATACAGCGAATTATAAGTGATTGAAAACGAGTTTTAATGACTCCAACCTAAGTGTATGTAAACTTCCGACTTCAACCGTATATATATACCTACAATTGAGTATTGATCATCATTTAACCAACCTACCTTTGTGTTCTGAAACAGATCCGGTCGGACAATGACAAGAACCGATCCCTGAGGTACAGTGTGACCGGACCCGGAGCTGACCAGCCACCCACCGGCATCTTCATAATTCACCCCATCTCTGGAGAGCTGTCTGTCATGAAACCCCTGGACAGGGAACACATATCCAACTTCCACGTAAGTCTCTCTCTCTCACACACACACACACACACACACACACACACACACACACACACACACACACACACACACACACACACACACACACACACACACACACAGGCCTACGTGATAGAGAGCAGATGACTAGGACCACGCGCACTGGCAATGTCAAGATCCACTTTGGTTCGAAACATTGTTCTTTTCTAGCCAAATAAAGGTATGGTGGAGTAATAGTGTGTGCAGGTCCTATTTATCTCAAGCCTTCCTTGGCCCAGCTTGACCTGAAGTGATGCGAGTTTGACTGTATTGACTTTTCTCCATGATGGAGAAAGCACCTTGGCCTTGCAACCGGTACAGTGAATAAGAGCAACGAAGCAGATATTCCAAACGTTTACAGTGAAAGTACCAAGTATTAATCTTTATCGAGATGTACAGTATGTCCTCTTTGGCTTATACATGCAGTCTGTACATTCCAGGAGGCTGGCTGGCATGTGCTCAAGGTCCCTTGGTAGTCAAACACTCCTCAATAGTGTACACTGGAGATGGGTGGGGGGGTTTGGGAGGCATTCCGGAACTGACTTATCCGTCTGAGAATTTGAAAGAGTCAATGAATTTGTAAAAAAAAGAAAAGAAAAACTCTAACTTCTAGCGATACATGACCCACTCATATCTATGAATTAAATGGCAGTGGTCATTGTTTGGGAGTTGTGATATGTCTAGCAACCAATGCTATTGATTTGATTCAGGGTGAGACATGTATTAGACTGGGGGCAGACAGTAAAATCAGTAAATGACATGTTTGTAATGAAAGGTACAATGGGGAGGGCATCGCTGGAAGCGCTGCACGGTGAAGAAACAAACATTAACAGTATTGAAAGGCACATTCCCGGGCTCATTATTTTTGTCTGAGAGAAATGGAAATAGGTAAGGGAGAGAGTCATCACAATGCCAAGGTTCTGCTTAGGCAAAGTGGAGTGTGTCAGCTGTATGTTTATCGTGTGGGTCCTACATTGCTTTGACTTTTGTATATTTTCTGTTTTCTGGTTATGTGTATGCCTGGATGAATAAGTGTGTGCGTGCATGTGTGCATACGTATATATGTGTGTACACCACAACCAGCTGAGTGCTCTCCCTGGTGTCTCACCTACAGCTGAGAGCTCATGCTGTGGATCTGAACGGTAACCAGGTAGAGAGCCCCATCGACATTGTGATCAATGTGATTGACATGAACGACAACCGGCCAGAGTTCATTCATCAGATCTGGAACGGCTCCGTCCCTGAGGGCTCCAAACCAGGTAGGAGCCCAGACTAACCTTCCCAGCCTCTGGCCCACTGTGCCACTAGACTATTAGGACATCAAACGGCATTGATGAATCACACAGGGTAGTCATTTTGTTCATTTGGCTGTGGTTCGATATGGATAAGATCTCTGCCAATAGCAAGTATTCTCTTGTGGAAGTGCTTTGTCAACATTTCAGACGAAGCCAAAGCTTTTATTTGGGCTATGTTTCGACTGTGCTCCATGTTAGTCAACGGATCCTCATAGTATGGAAGTAACGTCAGTGTAATGACTGTCTTAGGTCGATTCAAAGCAGTATTGAAATAAAACAAGGTTCTACCTTTTTAAAAGTTAAATCCCCTATTTGCATCTTCTGTCTCTCTTGTCATTCATCAGGGACCTTCGTTATGACGGTAACGTCTGTTGACAAAGACGACCCCAAAACAGCCAATGGGATGCTGCGCTACAAGATCGGATCCCAGAATCCCGAGAGCCCGACATCCAACATGTTCACCATTAACAACAAGACAGGAGACATCATTACCGTCGCGGCTGGCCTGGACAGAGAGGTACGCAATACAACAGTTTGTGTGCGCGCTCTCTTATTAAACCCCGTTGCAGTAGCAGTAACAGTCCCATCATCACATTCATTCGTATATGTGCTCCTCCTTCGCTGCTCGGCATTCCTCTAACTCATTTACATCAAGGTATCTTTTCCTTTGTTTACCTAAGTGAGCTGTAGATAGCAGACGAACAGTTTTGAGTTGTTTTTGCTGCTGATAATCTTTAGTGTGTCTCAAAACTAATGAAGTTAGCTAAGTATGCCCCATTACCATTTTCCCAACGAAGACCAGAAATTGACTCATCACACTCTTCGGGAATTATTTACTCTAACATGGAGGCAATATGCATCATTGAGCAGCTAAATGTTTTTCTCCTCGTTGCTGTTAACACTCCTATTTAATTGCATGGCCATGGACTTGCTTTTACTGGAAGGAAGGAGAGGAAAAAATAACGGAATAAATATAAAAAGTCAAAGGAAAAACAAAGCCAATTGCTGTAATTCTGGCCAGGGCAATCTGGATAGTTGGCCCACTCAATCAAGTTTGCCCCAGGGCTGCTGTTATATATACGGCATTTGCCACCCTGAAAGTAATTTCCCCGATTCTCATTACCTAGCAACTGGTCCGTCGCCTGAGTAGCTTTTAATGTGAAGGGAGTCATTTGTTACAGTGGGATTACCCATCGTGCACCATACTGCTACACAGAGTGGAAGCGTTGCACTCCCACAGCAAGCCGACTTCTAGAGTTCCTTTCTCTCTCCACAGGGAATTGATGTAGACTTGATCATTGTGAGAATAACTCAGATTCCTCGTTGGGGTTTATGTAAGACCCCCGTTTCTACTGAACACACGGCTCAAGGCTTTACCTTTTATTTAACTAGGCAAGTCAGTTAAGAACAAATTCTTATTTACAATGACGGCCAACCGAAATGCAAAAGGCCTCCTACGTGTTGTATGTGGAGGCGGAGGGCTGCAGTAGGTATCTCCGATAGGGGGGCGGTGGGGGGTGAGGCCTAAGAGGGTTTTATAAATAAGCATCAGCTAGTGTGTCTTGCGACGGATATACAGAGATGACCTGTTTACAGAGAAGTATAAAGTACAGCGATGTGTCCTATAAGGAGCATTTGGTGGCAAATCTGATGGCCGAATGGTAAAGAACATCTAGCCACTCGAGAGCACCCTTACCTGCCAATCTAGAAATTACGTCTCCGTAATCTAGTATGGGTAGGATGGATAGTTTGGCAGCTGGGGTAAAAGAGGAGTGATTCCAATCGAGGAAACTAAATCTAGATTTAACCTTAGCTTGCAGCTTTGATATGTGCTGAGAGAAGGACAGTGTACCATCTAGCCATACTCCAAAGTATTGTATAAGGTGACTACCTCAAGCTCTAAACCCTCAGAGGTAGTAATCACACTGGTGGGGAGAGGAGCATTATTCTTACCAAACCACATGCCATTTGTTTTGGAGGTGTTCAGAACAAGGTTAAGGCCAGAGGAAGCTTGTTGGACACTAAGAAAGTATAAGACTGTGTCATATGCATATAAATGGATGAGAGAGTGTCCTACTGCCTGAGCCATGTTGTTGATGTAAATTGAGAAGAGCGTGGGGCCTAGGATCGAGCCTTGGGGTACTCCCTTGACGACAGGCAGTGGCCGAGACAGCAGATGTTCTGACTTTATACACTGCACTCTTTGAGAGAGGTAGTTAGTAAACGTGGCCAAAGACACCCTCAGAGACACCAATACTCCTTAGCGGGCCCACAATAATGGAATGTTCTACCATATCGAAAGGTTTGGCTAAGTCCTATAAGGTTGCAGTGACACATCCATAACATGAGCTGAAATCAGATTGCATACCAGAGAGAATACTATAGACATCAAGAAAGCCAGTCAGTTGATTATTGACAAGTTTTTCCAACACTTTTGATAGACAAGGCAAACTAGAAATGGGCCTCATGTTGTCCATGATATAGAGAGTGGATTCTTTTTCAACTTCTTTTTTTTTCATGCAGAAAGTGCCTCAGTACACGTTGATCATCCAGGCCACAGACATGGAGGGCAACCCCATGTACGGCCTGTCCAACACTGCCACGGCCGTTATCAGGGTGACCGACATCAACGACAACCCACCAGAGTTCACTGCCGAGACGGTAAGAAAGAACCAAGCTTCACATCTATGCATTACACCACACTGTGTGATTCACTCAGTTGCCAGTCATAGCACTGTAAAGACCCAAGCAGAGCCATGTTGTGTCTCAACCGATGACGGGCACAACAACGTACAACTCAGATGATGTAAAACAGGGTCTCGCTACAGCATGTGCAAAATAAATAAATACATCGCAGTTTACAATGTTTTAGATCATTTACGTTAAATTTACATCCTTTTTATTCCCAATTCTTTGTCCCGAGAAATTATAAAATAGTTGTACAACCCTGTGTATACGTTTTTTAAAATGATATCAAACTCAACCGTTTATCTTTTCCAGTGACGAAGGACTGGATGTCTCATGATAGGGTGGGATATGCAAACCCGTTCAATTTTCAGCACATCTATTGCCTAAATGTTTTGGCATTCAGTTCCAAAAAGTTACTTTCTGACCACTTCTACTATGGGCAAATATGTAAAGAAAGGTTTGTTCAAATCAAAAGGGGTGCATCCCAAAAAGTGATTGATATAAAATAGAACAACCCACATCTAAGTACTGACACTGTGAGTACATCAGGCAGGCAAGAGAGAGCAGAGCATAGACAGGTGCTTGATGTATTTGTTTCCGATATATTGGCCCTTGTGTAATGTAATGGTATTGTTTTGCTATCAGGCCGAGATGGCGATGATAACATGATAAATTGCCGTGGACATTTATTTACTTGAAATTGGGTGTTGGGTGTGTAGAGCTGGAGCACGGAGCCTGTGTTTTTCCGCTGGCGCAGCAGTATGTGTAACTGCTCTCTGTCCCATCCTCCATCTTTTATTCATTTAGTTCTTTGGAGAGGTGCCTGAGAACCGGGTGAATGTCATCGTGGCCAACCTGACGGTGACGGACAAAGACCAGCCCAACACGCTAGCGTGGAAGGCCGTCTACAAGATCACTGGAGGTGACCCCACTGGCAGGTTCTCCGTGCCAACCGACCCCACCACTAACGAGGGCCTGGTAACCGTCGTCAAGGTGAGGAAGACTGCAAACACCCTCAGACTTAATCCATTACCCCAATCCCCTTCCCTCCACTCCCGTATCTCCCAGGGGAGCCACTTATTTTAATAGCTAATTCTATTTTATTATTTTATTTATTTAACTTTTATTTAACTAGGCAAGCCAGTTAAAGAACAAATTCTTATTTACAATGAAGGACTACTAAAAGGCCTCCTGCGGGGACAGGGGCTGGGATTAAAAATAAAATAAAAATATAGGACAAAACACACATCACGACAAGAGAGGCACCACAACACTACATAAAGAGAGACCCAAGACAACAACACAGCATAGCAGCAACACATGAACACACAGCATGGTAGCAACACAACATGGTTGCAGCACAAAATCTGGTACAAACATTATTGGGCACAGACAACAGCAAAAAGCTAGAGACAACAATACATCACGCAAAGCAGCCACAACTGTCAGTAAGAGTGTCCATGATTGAGTCTTTGTATGAAGAGATGGAGAGAAAACGGTCCTGTTTGAGTGTTTTTTGCAGCTCGTTCCGGTCGCTAGTTGCAGCGAAATGAAAAGAGGAGCGACCCAGGGATGTGTGTGTGCTTTGGCGACCTTTAACAGACTGTGACTGGCTAAGACAGCTCAGCAGTAGTAGTACAACTAACTAAAGTAGCCCCGAGTTGACTTTTTCTGGGATCTTTGCCTCATTGCATTAGAAGAAGAATAGTACTTTATTGACAAAAAAACCCAGAATATATACTTTATCGATCCCTTACCATCCATGGAGCATACTTACGTACTTTTGCGTTTCCTCCCTCCAGCCAATCGATTATGAGATCAGCAGGACGTACATGTTGACGGTGGTAGCGGTGAACGAGGTGTCTCTCGCTCGGGGCATCCACTCCCCTCGCCAGTCCACCGCCACGGTCTCCATCAGGGTCATTGACGTCAACGAGAGCCCCTACTTCGACCCCAACCCCAAACTCATCAAACTGGAGGAGGGGATGTTAGCAGAATCCACACTGACCACCTTCACAGCACAAGACCCTGATAGATTCATGCAGCAAAGCATTAGGTAAAAATGATACTAAATAGCTGTATTCATACAGAGCTTTTCATGCAGTTTCTTCAATCACTGATTGTCAATAAAAACACTCCCATTCTCAGTAAGATATGTATATTTTGTTGAACATTCACCACCTTTAGCCTTGAATGTATGAGTCTGCATAAAATTAAATAATGATTAAAAAAACCTAGCTTGTAAGGTTTGAATGAGCGTCTTTATGTATCTTCTTTCAATCTTCGTCCTCTTTGTTCTCAGATACACCAGGCTCTCAGACCCAGCCAACTGGCTGAGAATTGATGCTAACACCGGGCGCATCACAACCATCGCCGTCCTGGACCGCGAGTCGCCCTACGTGAAGGACAACATGTACAGCGCCACCTTCTTGGCCTCTGACAATGGTACTTAGCCTAGTCGCCGGGCGCTAATATCTGCTTCCATCTGTATAGCCAAGTAGACTAGAGGAATATTGTTTTTAGAAGGCAAAAATCTCACACACAGCTGCCTTTTTCAAGGTTAAAATTGTGCCAGACACCAATGTAGCAACCGCCACCCTGTTGAAAGTTAACGTTTCAGAGCGAGCACAGACCTAGCAGCCACACTGTGGACGTATTCACCTCTTTCCTCTCTCCTTCCCTGACTGGATTTACCTCTGTTCAGGTTTAGCCTGTTCCACAGAGCACAGCGTAGGCCAATAGGCTTAGAAACTCTCTCAATAAAGAGGTTTCTCAGCATTAATAGGTCAGGATTAGATGAGTGGCTCATTTGAGCGTGGCCTGAATGGCAAAAAAGCCTCTTAGCCCCATGAATACATAGAGGGGCTGAGGCTCTGGGTCTCCCGGGCTAAGGCAGCGACAGTGTGCTCTTCTCTGTCTGTCTGGTTTAGTATTCTCACCCTGTGGCCTCCCCCCTTCGTCAGGAATACACACTCTCTTTAGATAACACACACACATGCACAGCCTCTCTGCGCCTCCCTCCATTCCCCAAACGTTGCGCTATATCCCCCACCCTCACCCGTGGAGAGAAAGGATCTCTGCTCCTCAGATCAGTATGCAGTCTGGAGGGGTCCTGTCCCTGCAGACTGGCTGCTGCTGCTCCTCTCTGCCTTACTTTTACACCAAGAACCAGGTTCAGGATAACAACCGTTATGTATTAGCAAACATGCAGCGAGACATCATGCATGAGGATCACTTCAATGGTATACTTCCCCTTATCGTTATTATGTGTTATGTCAAATCTGTATTCTAAGACATTTGTGCGTGTGACATTGTGTGTGCATCCGTCCCGGTCTGTGTGTGTTGTCCCGTCCAGGCGTCCCACCAGCGAGCGGTACAGGCACCCTGCAGATCTTCCTGCTGGACATCAACGACAACGCGCCCCACGTCTACCCCCAGGAGACTGAGATGTGCAAGAAGCCCGAGCCTAACGGCATCAACATCACAGCGCTGGATGGAGACCTCAACCCCAACGCCGGACCCTTCGCGTTCGAGCTGGCCAACAGGCCCTCAGATGTCAGAAGAAACTGGACCATCACACGGCTCAGTGGTAAGACACAACAACAACAACAATAGCAAACAATCAAACAAACAAAAACACTGTAGATCAGGGCTATTCAATATATCTATCGGGGCCTCTAGGTCGGCAATACTGCTGGTTTTCATTCTTCCAATGTAATCAGAGACTGATTTAGACCTGGGTCACCAGGTGACCATTCTGGCCAATAGCTGACATTCATCAATCAACTTCCAGTGTTTTTACAACCGCCAGTGAGAACGAAAACCACCTGGTCATTTGGATGGTGATAAATAACACTATAGGTTTGGCACTGGCTTCGGGGCAGTACAGTATGGGCATCATGTCCATGAGGTTTCTGGCTCTCCATAGGTCCAAGAGCAGTGACCGACACTCTTTAGAAAAAAGGTCCTATCTAGAACCTAAAAAGGTTCTTTCCACAGAGGGTTTTTACCTGGAACCAAAAAGGGTTATCCTATGGGGACAGCCAAAGAACCATTTTGGAACCCTTTTTTTCTACGAGCGTATGACAGTAGACGATGCTCTCAGTGTGCGTGCCTCACGAGGCCTATGTTAAGACACTATATTATAAAAGAGATTAGTAACAGCTCACTAATTGATTATGCTAATTGTACAAACAACGTATTGGCGGAATGACTCATTTGTTGTGCGTTGATAGCGAATCGATGCGAGTGTAAACCGCAGTAAATGAATAACTCTCTTAATAGGATAACAGCCATATGGATTATAGAATCTGGGGGGTTTAGCCTAAGCGGCATTATCAAAAAGGTCTTCAGTGGGTTTATAAGCTCAAAATCTAAATCCTGACCATATTTTAGATTAGATAAGCTGACACAATTTCCAGGTATTGGAATTCATGCTGTTCAAAAGTATGTGGACACTCCTTCAAATTCGTGGATTCGGCTATTTCAGCGACACACCTATTGCTGACAGGTGTATAAAATCGAGCACACAGCCATGCAATCTCTATAGACAAACATTGGCAGTAGAATGGCCCGTACTGAGGAGCTCAGTGACTTTCAACGTGTCACCGTCATAGGATGCCACTTTTCCAACAAGTCAGTTTGTCAAATGTCTGCACTGCTACAGCTGCCCCTGTCAACTGTAAGTGCTTTTATTGTGAAGTGGAAACGTCTAGGAGCAACAACGGCTCAGCCGCAAAGTGGTAGGCCACACAAACTCATAGAAAGGGACCTCTAAGTGATGAAGCGTGTAGCGCGTAAAAATCGTCTGTCCTTGGTTGCAACACTCACTTAGAAGTTCCAAACTGCAACTGGAAGCAACGTCAGCACAAGAACTGTTCCTCGGGAGCTTCATGAAATCTGTTTTCATGGCTGAGCAGCCACACACAAACCTAAGATAATCATGCAGAATGACAAGTGTCGGCTGGAGTGGTATAATGCTCACCACCATTGGACTCTGGAACAGTGGAAATGCGTTCTCTGTAGTGATGAATCCTGCTTCACCATCTGGCAGTCCGACAGACAAATCTAGGTTTGGAGGATTCCAAGAGAACGCTACCTGCCCGAATGCATAGTGCCAACTGTAATGTTTGGTGGCCCCTTAGTTCCAGTGAAGGGAATCTTAACGCTACAGGATACAATGACATTCTAGATGATTCTGTGCTTCCAACTTTGTGGCAACAGTTTGGGGAAGGCTCTATCCTGTTTCAGTATGAAAATGCGCCCGTGCACAAAGCGAGGTCCATACAGAAATGGTATGTAGAGATCGGTGTGGAAGAACTTGACTAGCCTGCGCAGAGCCCTGACCTGAACCCCATTGAACACCTTTGGGACAAATTGGAATGCCGACTGCAAGCCAGGCCTAATCGGCCAGCATTAGTGCCCAACATCACTATTGCGCTTGTGGCTGAATGGAAGCAAGTCCCCACAGAAATGTTCCAACATCTATTAGAAATCCTTCGCAGAAGAGTGGAGGCATATGGACTAGCTCCATATTAATGCCCATGATTTTGGAACGAAATGTTCGACATGCAGGTGTCCACATACTATTGGCCAGGTAGTGTATTTATTTTCCCAGTAGTTACACTCTGGAA
This sequence comes from Oncorhynchus nerka, assembly GCF_034236695.1. Lineage (NCBI taxonomy): Eukaryota > Metazoa > Chordata > Actinopteri > Salmoniformes > Salmonidae > Oncorhynchus > Oncorhynchus nerka. The sequence continues at coordinate 67,474,829 of NC_088415.1, forward strand.
CATTTTAAGTAGAGTGTTGTTTTGTTTTATTTAGGGATTAGTAACTGAGTTGCTTATTTATCTTTCTTCCTTCACTTTCCCTTCCTTTACATCTCTTTCCCTCCCTCCCTCTCCCCCCTCTTTCCTTCTCCCCCGTCTCCCAGGTGATTATGCCCAGTTGAACCTGAAGATTGGCTTCCTGGAAAGCGGCATCTACGAGATCCCCATCATCATCACTGACTCTGGCAACCTGCCCATGTCCAACACATCCTACCTGCGGGTCAAGGTGTGCCAGTGTGACCACAACGGGGACTGCACCGACCAGCAGCACATCATCGCCGCAGGGCTGGGCACGGGCGCCATCATCGCCATCCTGCTCTGCATCATCATCCTCCTCAGTGAGTGCAGCCCTGCCCTCTCGCATGCTCACGCGTGCACACACTCTCACAGTCACACACACACACACCAGTGTCCCACCCGCCACACCCAAACAAGATCAATGCCATCCCTTGCCATCCCCAAACACTGCCACAGGAATTATGGAGGGAGCTAAACGTCATGCCCAAGAGACACCAGTAGATTATTTCAGGATTACCCAAAAGATATCCCTGATCAGGCTCGAGGCAAGCTCTAAATTCTGGATTGGATTACATGTGTATGCAAAATATGTCAGTTATTATGTTTTGTAATATGGGATCTCTCTCTCTCACACTTTCCCTTCCTCCCTCCCTCCTTCTGTAGTTCTGGTGTTGTTGTTTGTGGTGTGGATGAAGCGTCGTGATAAGGAGCGTCAGGCCAAGCAGCTTCTCATTGACCCGGAGGACGACGTCAGAGACAACATCCTGAAGTACGATGAGGAGGGAGGTGGAGAGGAGGACCAGGTGGAGTAACACACATGCGCAGACAGACACACACACATACACGTTGAAACACACACTCACATACACACAGACACACACAGACACACACGAGACATCCTCAGATATACTGTAATAATACTGTAATACTGTAATACTGTATAATGAACTTCAGTTAATACAAGGGAATCATTTTGTAAATGTCTGTTAATATCTTCCACAAATGGAGTGTGTTCAAGCCACGGGCCCATTCTGTGAGGTACTCCACACACTGGCCTAGGTAGTGTAGACTAGAGATGAGTGTGGGGTAGTAGCAGTCTTCAGTCCTAAATTGGCTTCTGAGGCTAGTAATTGCAGGGATAATGTAATTTGGAGACATACATCTGCTACTGTGTAGTAATTAAGCTCCATCTAAAGGTAACGATATGACTGGGAAGCCATTACACATCTGCCAGAGATTGGGCAGGAGGGAGACACACACACACACACATGCACAGTGATTTCTGAAGACACTGTGATATAACGCTCCTCAAAGACTGTAGAAGCGGGGGGGGTAACTGAATTCAGATTTATCGAAGGAATACATACTTCCATTTTGAGCTGAGTGGAGGAGGAGGGCTGGACGTCAGAAGGAAATGGTCTTGTCTTTGGAATCTGGAAGTCAGTCAGTCGGTGGTGTGTGTTGGGTAAAAAATGAACCTGACTGTCCCTGTGATGTGGACTATATAATGCCTCACCTCTGTTCTCCCTATCTCTCCCGCTGTGGAGGAAATTGAAGTGTCAGACCATTGGCCACTCTGTGCTCTCAGAGTATTTTATTTTAGTTTCTGACTGCCATTGCCTGGGTTTTTATTAGTCCGTGGGGCACTCATTCTACCAAGAGGAGACAGCTGATCAGCCCCCTTCTCACTGGCTGTGTGGGAAGTGAAGAATAATGTGGTGTGGAAAGAATATCCAATTCCAGAAACTTCTGTGGAAGTTAAAGTTTTGTAACTTGATGGAGAATCTCCATTGTACTGAGTGTTTTCTAGCCCTGCCTGTTCATCAATGCAGTCGCAAACTGAAGCACGTCTTTGCCACGTTTTTCAAAGGGCCACAGAGGAAAGCTGTGTATGATATCGTTTTTCCAAATACAGATGGAAATGCTTATTTTTCAAGGCCACACAAACAAAATAGCTTAAAGATACTTCCTTTCATTAAATTACCAACAGACTATTTTGTCTTGACAGAACAAACCTGTGTATGCAACCGCAGCAGGTGTCCTAATTCCTCATTCAGTTGTGAAAATAAAAAAAGAGTGGAAAGAGTGGAAAAACAACCTCTTGTTAAAGTCTCACTCCAGGAGGAAGGGCACAGAGTCAGTCAATAGGTGCAGACCAGGGCCATCGTCAGTCAATCTTTTGCTTCAAGCAGAATATTAAATAGATATTTGAAGTGGAAATATGGCCAAACAAATTCCTCCCCTTACGTGAGGAGTTTGTGTATCTGATATTGTTTACTGTCCAGCTTTACCCGTTGTAGGATCAAGTGGAGGCTTTTGCTTTGGAATGTCCATCCACAATGTGGGTGATTCAATGTGTTGTCCGGGCGTGGCAGGGGAAATGATATGTCAGTGTGTTGGTGCTTGGAGCTGTAATGTGTGAAGAATGGTGCCCTTGAGTGCTTAGAGTGTCGTCATTATCCAGTTGTGGCTACGTGACTGTAATGATATGCTGCAGTTCCCTGTCACTGAGCTCTGACCTCTGGGATGACCCCGCGGTAGGTCCTAGGAGGGTCACTGGGTGGTGGGCTGGGAGGAGGGAGGTAGGCTGGAGGGGACACATGGCATCCTGCTCTGGGATGTATGACGGCCATTGTCACCTTCCAGACAGACCCTTTCAGTCAACCGGAGGGGACATGGGGATATTATTTTTACTGTCAATCTGTCTGTTTAGATGATCCATTTGTTTATTTCCCAGATTAACATGATACATGTGTAGGCCTATGTTCCACAAGGAATAGAAAGGCCTAAGTAAGATACATGTGTTCATATGAACACCATCATTTTTTAGGAGTAGGGAGTGTCTGGACTGTAGTGTCTGGACTGTAGTGTCTGGACTGTAGTGTCTGGACTGGGGTGTCTGGACTGGAGTGTCTGGACTGGAGTGTCTGGACTGGAGTGTCTGGACTGGAGTGTCGACATGTGTAGTTGTGTCTGTGTTTGTGTTTCGATTCATATGTTTGTATTTTAGTCATCTACAGTATGTATTCATTTGTCCATCTTTAGACATGCATACACACTCAGGATTTGTGTGTCCGCGAGTATGTGTGAGCTTAGTTACATGCATAGTTATATGTGCAAGCGAGCAGGGACAATATTGAAGGGGGATATTAGAGATGGATGGATTACTGAAAATCTGCTAAAGAGGGACACTCCATCATTCACGCTTATTAAGCACACAACTATTCTCCCATGGCATTCCCTCCATCATATCCTCTCTGATAGCATATCAGTCCACCTCCTCGCTGCTGTCTTCTCATCCACATCACAACGCACCACGGCTCTCCAAATCTCTTTCTCTCTCATTTTCGGTCTTGTTCTCTCCATCTCTCTGTTTCTCTCTCTCTCCATTTCTCTCTCTCTCCATTTCTCTCTCTCTCTCAATTTCTCTCTGCAGCTCTGTCCACTCCTTCTCTCTCCTCCTGTGACACAAACCAAACGGCGAGCCAGTCAGGTTGCCTTGGCAATGTTAATAGGATTAGTAATGGCTTATGCATATCCGCCATTCCGTGTCTGGGGCCTGATTAGAGCAGAACAGTTCCCTGCACACTCTTCCAGAAGAACACTGCTCTATTGCAAGTGAGTTGAAGACTGATGCTCGGTTCCTTAGCCTTGACCCCGAAGCTGGATATTGTTAAATGCAGCTAACTGTCCAAGTGGTAGTACTTCAACCAACAGTCTAAAGTCCACCCATTGATAGGATTTGTAGCTCTGATGATACAGGGTAGTAACAGTAACAACAATATACAAATATGTAGACACTGCCACCCCCCTCATATATATATATATATATTTTAGCTCTGCATATTCTTTTTCTAGAATTTCATGATTTGGCCCTTTTTATTTCAGTGTGTCCCAGTCTCGGCTAGATCATGTGGCCTATGTGTGTGTATTGGTTTAGGTAGAGAGATCTGCCCATGTGTGTATCAGCGTAGGTAGGGAATTCAGTCCATGTGTGATTAGTCTAGCTGGATCGTATTCTGTTCTGGCCATGTGTGTATTGGTCTAGGTAGGAAGTTCTGCCCGTGTGTGTATTGGTCTAGGTAGGAAGTTCTGCCCGTGTGTGTATTTGTCTAGGTAGGGAGTTCTGCCCGTGTGTGTATTGGTCTAGGTAGGGAGTTCTGCCCGTGTGTGTATTGGTCTAGGTAGGGAGTTCTGCCCGTGTGTGTATTGGTCTAGGTAGGAAGTTCTGCCCGTGTGTGTATTGGTCTAGGTAGGGAGTTCTGCCCGTGTGTGTATTGGTCTAGGTAGGAAGTTCTGCCCGTGTGTGTATTGGTCTAGGTAGGAAGTTCTGCCCGTGTGTGTATTGGTCTAGGTAGGAAGTTCTGCCCGTGTGTGTATTTGTCTAGGTAGGGAGTTCTGCCCGTGTGTGTATTGGTCTAGGTAGGGAGTTCTGCCCGTGTGTGTATTGGTCTAGATAGGGAGTTCTGCCCGTGTGTGTATTGGTCTAGGTAGGGAGTTCTGCCCATGTGTGTATTTGTCTAGGTAGGGAGTTCTGCCCGTGTGTGTATTGGTCTAGATAGGGAGCTCTGCCCATGTGTGTATTAGTCTAGGTAGGGAGCTCTGCCCATGTGTGTATTGGTCTAGATAGGGAGCTCTGCCCATGTGTTTATTAGTCTAGGTAGGGAGGTCTGCCCATGTGTGTATGGATCAGGGTCTAGGTCTTGGTGGGGGCTCTGCTCTGTGTGGATCTCCACTTGTCTCTGGCTTCTTGCTGACTCCCATCTGTCCCTCTCCCCTCCAGGATTATGACCTGAGCCAGCTTCAGCAGCCCGACACGATAGAGCCGGACACCATCAAGCCCGTGGGGATCCGGCGTATGGACGAGAGGCCGCTGCACCCTGAGCCCCAGTACCCCATAAGGTCAGCAGCCCCGCACCCCGGGGACATCGGAGACTTCATCAACGAGGTAAATGAATAAACAATAAACAAACACACTAATCTTTTCACGGTTAAACATCTGAATCTAGAATAATGTCACAGGAGATGGCTTCATCATTCTCTAAATCAGGAATATTTAGAGAATGATTTCATAAACACTCATGGTTAGGGGTAGAGGTATAAATATTTAATTTAATGAAGTGAATACTTCAAAATAAAGGAAAGCAGCTGAAGGAGATGATGCAGGCTTCACATTTGAAGGTTTATTTAGCTAATCTCTCCCTGTACTCATGCAAGTATTGATTGAAACAGAACAGACGCACACAGACATGAAAGGTTAATGGGAAATTACATTTATGAATTAATTTTCCCTTTTGTATTTACAACTGCCTGTATAGTGTTTCCTTAGGGACAGATCGAAATGTTCTTCTTTTTTTTCTTTTTTTCTTTTCTTTTTTTGTGCTTTTGTGTGTTTTTTATTGGACACAGGGGAGGGTAGTGCGTTTTTTTCCCTGATTTACATTCGCTGTTCTGCTTGTATTTTCCCTATGAACAATGGCTTTACTTACTTTTGATATTACCCTAATAAAGTTTAGAAACGTTTGTGAAGGTTTGGTATGGTGTGGCTATTATTAAGCTTTAGCTGCTGCAGGCCTATGATATGAAGGCAGTGTGCCCCGGCGCTCCAACTGACTCCCACAGTTGAACATGAGGTGAGGAAGACTGCCTACCAAAGTTACTCCTATAATCTAACAATATAATGCGTATCTTTATACAAAATATTATGATAGAAAATTGAAAACGTATATAAAAATTATAAGTTTTAGAACACCTACTCATTCAAGAGTTTTTCTTTATTTTTACTATTTTCTGCAATGTAGGATAATATTAAAGGCATCAAAACTATGAAATAACACATATGGAATCATGTAGTAACCACAAAAGTATTTAAAAAAATCTAAATATATTTTAGATTTTTCAATGTAGCCACCCTTTGCCTTGATGACAGCTTTGCACACTCTTGGCATTATCTCAACTAGCTTCACCTGGAATGCTTTTCCAACAGTCTTGAAGGAGTTCCCACATATGCTGAGCACTTGTTGGCTGCTTTTTCTTCACTCTGCGGTCCAACTCATCCCAAACCAAACCATCTCAATTGGTTTGAGGTTGGGTGATTTTGGAGGCCAGGTCATCTGATGCAGCACTCCATCACTCTCCTTGTTGGTCAAATAGCCCTTTCACAGCCTGGAAGTGTGTTGAGTCATTGTTGATAAACAAACGATAGTCCCACTAAGTGCAAACCAGATGGGATGGCGTATCGCTGCAGAACGCTGTGGCAGCCATACTGGTTCAGTGTGCCTTGAATTCTAAATAAATCACAGACAGTGTTTATTTATGTCGCTGGCTGTACTAGGTTGGATCTGAATACATATGGATGTCCATAAAACTTCTCAAATGTCCCTGTATGTTGTCCAGCACCAAATTCTCCAAATGGAAACTATGAAATGCCATATTGTTTTTATGGGGATATTAGAATATTTGCATGAAAGTCTGTCACCGATTGGATGGAACTTAGCTATATACACCCTAAAGACTCAAGTGCACTAGTCCAGTGAATGTAATTGTAAATGTATTTATGTAAAAAAAAAGTGACCACAATGGAAATAATTCCCCAATTTTATGGTGCAATCCTGGTCACTTTAAAAGTCTTTGACTACACAGTCGGATGTCGGAAGTTTACATACACCTTAGCCAAAAACATTTCAACTCAGTTTTTCGCAAATTCCTGACATTTAATCGTAGTAAAAAAATCCCTGTCTTAGGTCAGTTAGGATCACCACTTTATTTTAAGAATGTGAAATGTCAGAATAATAGAGAGAATTATTTATTTCAGCTTCTATTTCTTTCATCACATTCCCAGTGGGTCAGAAGTTCACATACACTCAATTAGTATTTGGTAGCATTGCCTTTAAATTGTTTAACTTGGGTCAAACGTTTCAGGTAGCCTTCCACAAGCTTCCCACAATAAGTTGGGTGAATTTTGGCCCATTCCTCCTGACAGAGCTGGTGTAACTGAGTCAGGTTTGTAGTACTCCTTGCTCGCACATGTTTTTTCAGGTCTGCCCACACATTTTCTATGGGATTGAGGTCAGGGCGTTGTGATGACCACTTAAATACCTTGACTTTAATGTCCGTAAACCATTTTGTATGCAAGGGGTCATTGTCCATTTGGAAGACACATTTGTGACCAAGCTTTAACTTCCTGATTCATGTCTTGAGATGTTGCTTCAATATATCCACATAATTTTCCTACATCATGATGCCATCTATTTTGTGAAGTGCACCATTCCCTTCTGCAGCAAAGCATCCCCACAACATGATGCTGCCACCCCTGTGCTTCACGGTTGGGATGGTGTTCTTCGGCTTGCAAGCCTCCCCCTTTTTCCTCCAAACATAACAATGGTCATTATGGTGAAACAGTTCTATTTTTATTTCAATCAGACCAGAGGACATTTCTCCAAGAAGTACGATCTCTGTCCCCGTGTGCATTTGCAAACCGTAGTCTGGCTTTTTTATGGCGGTTTTGGAGCAGTGGCTTCTTCCTTGCTGAGCGGCCTTTCAGGTTGTGTCATGCACAAAGTAGATGTCCTAACCGACTTGCCAAAACGATAGTTTGTTAACAAGAAATGTGTGGAGTGGTTGAAAAACTAGTTTTAATGACTCCAACCTAAGTGGATGTAAACTTCCCACTTCAACTGTATGTATGTTTTTCACTGACAAATAAAATCAATCAACCAAACTGTGATGAATGGAAAAAGACATCTGTTACAAAACACAAAGTTTCATGACATTCGGAGATTGTCAAGACTTCGATACTTTTCTGTTCGTCAAGATTGACATAGTCTATTAATTGTGATGTTGACAATGCAACCATTATATTGAAGTGCCTGATGTCGGTATGCTTTGTCTATTGGTTGTGTGGTGCATTGGCACAGAAACCTGTTGGTGGAAAATTGGTTGCATATATTTTATATAATTATAAATATGGCATCAAAATGTTCAAAGTCTGACTTTGCCCTAGCTGATCAATGTCTGCAGCCGGCTCTGATCGTGGCGAACCCTCAACCTTCTGGCCCATAGCTCTGTGTGGCATCGACTGTGCCACAAAAACATGCTTAAGTGGCAAAGTCTATATCCACGTTTATAAACACAGGGTCGCTACAGTTATTGTTATTTGTGGTCCAAAAAAGATAATTTTGAGTTAGTTCTATGGGGGGGGGGGGTTGTTCAATTTATTTTACAATACAAGGGGAGGGTCTTGTGAACATATTTGTTACGTTGGGGAGGGGGGTGCGTTTTATTTTATGACACCTTGAGTTGGACAAGCCCCTCCCCCCAAGTAAATTTGTATCTGTCCCTTATGGAAATTGTCCACGAATAGGAGATAATCACTTTTTTGGTTTTCTGACAAAAATACAGTATTTATAATGTGTCCAATTTAGTTATAATATTATTCACTTGGAGATAATTGTGTTTCTCTTAGCTGTGCAGAAGAATCGGATGGGGTAATAGTTTTAGACGTCTCTCTGTAGAGATCTAGTGGGATGAGACATTGCCTTTTCCATAGAGGTGCCCTGTTCTGTTCCTTCATGGCCTCGCTTGCCTCAGGGCACCATTGACTCCAGTGTTGAAGGGTGGATGTAAAATGAAAAGAACGGTCATGTATTTTTCACCAGCTCCAACAGACAAGACTTTCACTGTATCCAAAATGGAGTTCTCTCTTTCTCTCTCTCCCCCAGTTGTTGGCCTATTCCCATGTTTTTAGATTAGAACTCCCCTACTCGGGCTATTTCTCTCCCACTCCCCCTCCCTCGCTCTCTCAGAAAAATTCCTGAAAACACTTAATGCTCTTGTCCGCTCAGTTTATATTGAGTGAGTTTGAGTGTTTTGTCCAGTGCGTAAAAAAACTGCAATACTTATTGGAGCAGAGACAGGTCTGCTGTTTTACGTATTATTTCTGTACAAGGACAGCAGGATGTTGTGGGCCAGAGCATCCTGACCCAGACATCCACATTGCAGGCAGTACATGTCAGCCTGTTTCCCATCACATGCACATGCACACGCACACTCACACTCATCCACACACACAAACACACACAGGTGGTCCCCGTAGATTCTATCTACTGCCCCCTGCCGGGAGCTGGTTTATGCCTTGTCTTCATTGGGGTTGGAATCTGACCTGGTTGCTCAGGGAGAAGGGGTGGGGCTGGGGTGATGTGTCTGGGCTCAAAGTCTGGAGTGCACACACAACCCCATGCCCACAGAGCCTTTGGCAGTTAATACAAAAATGGGCAGGTAAGCAAATCTACCCAAGAATTTAGCCTCCCAGAGTGGCCAAACAATAGCCTATTATCCAGCTTTTAGTCTGTCCCCACTCCGGGAGGTAATGTTTGGGAAATCTTACATAAACTTTTGTTGGCCACAGATGCTGGACAAAAAGTTCACACAGATTAAAGATTCAAATAAAGTGTTACTAGGGCAAAAAGTTTTTCAAGTCAACATTTCCACATTTTGTTACACTCTGAACCCCCATATTCACAGTGACAATACTACAGTTTGTTTCTAATCAGGGGAAATAAACAGAGAAACTTACCCCGCAAATCTCTGAATAGGATGTTATTAAATTCAATTACGAGACCTGTTTTGTGAGCAGTGGATCAGAGGGTGAAGTCAGGGGAGGACAGGGCAGCACAATGTTTTTAGGAGGGCGAAGCTCTGTGATTGGCTAACCTTGTCACACTCCCAGTGGAGTGGTGGTTGTGCCGGATGGGGCTCTATCCATCAGAGCAGTGATGGCTGTAATTGTAATGAACAATCCATCTGTCATATTTCCCACCAAATTATCAGCGCCACAGCCCTGAGCAAACATTTAACAAAGGCTAAGAAGTGGAAAATAATCACTAAGCATCTGGGCACTTTGTTTCAATCTATCCTTTTTTTGAGAGAGAGAGAGAGAGAAACTACAAAATGGAGTTCAAATATATCTCTGACATGTTTCCAATGAGCCTAGTGGCTCGTTTGTTTCTTCGTGTTGTGCTCTGTTTCTTTTCATTCAGTTCTCATTTGTTAGATGTTCTCACTCGCAATGAGAAGATGTTGAATTCGGGACTGGGCCCAATGCTCTTCATGGCCAAAGCACATCTCCTGTGCTAGATTAGCAATCCATCAAGTCTCTAGAGTACCGTTAAAGAATGGGTTTGGAAATCAATAGCAATCCATAAGGACCTCTCACACTGCTACGAGAGCTTATGGGAATGTTAAGCACAATCTTCAAAATGGAAACCCCCACCATTGCACCCTACACTCTGAAACACACACACTAATGGAACATATATACACACACACACACACCCCAGGGCTCATTCCTAGTTTTGGGGAGCAATACTTGAACACACGAAATGGAGTGGGCATGTAGTACTGTACCAGGGACCAGAGTGTGGTGGTGAAAGCTGGCATATTGTCAGTGCCACTACAGCAATCTCCTCCTCTCAGCCCTCCAAGCCCCTCAGGCAGCGCCCGTGGACATTGGAGTGATGGAGGTTTGAGGAGAGGGAGGGCCAGGCTAAGTCATCAGTGAGCTGAGGCATTTGGTCAGGCGGTCATGCTAAATCTCAGCTTTTGATAAAGTCCTGGATAATCCTGCATGCCAAAAATATCAGGGAGAATCAAAGCCAAAACGCTTCGCTGCAGATGGACACTCAGTGGGAAATTAGAGCCGGTCTTAATCCATGAAAAGGACCTGATTTCCCAAACATGTAGAAGGGAGGAAAACATTAGGAAATGCTAGCCTCTTAATATTAGCCTATTTAGGTGGCAGTATGGGATAATAACATGTCTGTGAATGTGAATGGTGTCTGGTAGCTATTGTCAGACAGGGTTTGGTCATGTTGGACTGGCTGGCCTTAATCTCCTCACTCATCTAACTGTTTTTTATTTCCTCCCATCCATCCAGGGACTTAAGGCAGCAGACAACGACCCCACAGCCCCGCCCTACGACTCCCTGCTGGTGTTCGACTATGAAGGCAGTGGCTCCACAGCCGGCTCCCTAAGCTCTCTCAACTCCTCCAGCAGCGGAGGGGACCAGGACTACGATTACCTCAACGATTGGGGCCCTCGCTTCAGAAAACTCGCAGACATGTACGGAGGGAGCGACGACTAGGACACAGGATGTGCAAGACGTAAAAAAAACAAGATGACAAAGAATGGTGAACCCAGGAAAAGAGAAAATATATTTTGTTTTCCTCTCAATGGATGTGGACAGCTTCCGATTACCGAAATTCCCCTGAAAGAGTGGTGACAGGAACAATGACAGAAAAGTTCAAAAAAATGTAAACTTAATTCAGAAATATTTTCAAAAAACAACCAATCTAGGCTTATTGTTGTAGTCTACGCATACATATGCTTGTTGAAGGCTTAGGCATACGCTGAAGTGCAGTCCAGTTTTGGAGAAGGGGAGGGAACATTGGTGAACTGTCACTGTTTGGATCGTTGATATTGAGCGCGCTCAGTTACACTTGAATTTCACAGTACAGAAGCACTGGGATATAATGTGCCTTTTTGTACATTTTTGGGGATCTGAATGATTAGTTTTATGTTCAAGGCTTTAATGGTACTGACTTTTGGAGTGATTTCAAAACATAAGAAAGTATGTTAAACTATGGTATGCTTCTACATGCTTTTTTTGGTTACACAATACGGCTGTTTGTTGAACAAGGATTATTTAAGTGAATTACAAAGATGAATAACTTAGATGATGAAGGATCCTTATTAGCTTGGATGGGGAGAATCAACTGAGAACAGCACTGTACAGTACTCTAGAAATGTAGAATGTTTTCACAAAAAAATTAAACTTATTCAGCTGGTTGCAAATAAAGGGAGTCGTAAGTAATACTTTTGTAGCAGACTATGTTTGTTTTCCTTTATTTCTGAAGTGGTGTAGTATTTTATAAAAACAACAACTGTTTATTTTGTTCTAATCCGTGTACACTTCATTTGCCTTAGTCATCATCTGGTACGTTCAACTTTTACTTCACGGTAAAGAAAATGTGTGTACATATATTTTTTTCTTCTTCTGTAGTCTATGAAGAAGTGCAAAAAGTTCTGAACTTGTAAATGTATCATTTGGACTACAAATTAATGTTTTTGCATGTTTTTATCTTTTCACGACAAAAATTATGAAAAAAGTTATTTCCAAAATGTATTTACAAAGCAAAACAATTAAAACCGTGTGACATTAAATGTGTAGAAGTGAAGTCTTTTGTATAAAAGAAAACAGCAAAAAATAATAATAAAAAAATTGCAATCTTGTCAGCACAACTGTTTGAATTTGTACCAAAAAGGGGGTGGGTGGGATGTTGTGGCACCATTGGCACTAATTACTGAATCAGCTTTAAGACTAGAAAAGGTTTTTGTCTGAAGCTTTGTGGATAATCGTATGTACTGGAAAACAAATTATACATCTCTGACCCACCAACCATCCGAATAAAATGCCAATTTTTGAGCTAACGACTGTCTCTTTATTCATTCATAAATGTTTGTTTACAGTAAATACGAGTAGCCATGCATGAGTGTACTTGAGTGAACTTGAGTTTTCCGTTTGAAATATAGAGATGCAATGTCTAGAATAGCCAATATGCACTCACTGGCCAGATTATTAGTTACTCCCATCTAGTACCGGGACGGACCCCCCTTTGCCTCCAAAACAGCCCGAATTCTCTGGGGCAGGGATTTTCCAAGGTGTCGGAAACGTTGCACAGGGATGTTGGTCCATGCTGATGCGATTATTGACCGATGCTGCAGATTGACTGGCAAAACATTCATGCTGCGACCACATCCCATTTCATCTCATTCCAAAGATGCTCAATTAGGTTTGGTCAGCAACAATGTTCAGATATGCTGTGGCGTTCAATCGTTGCTCATTTAGTATCCAGAGACCTAATGTGTGCCAGGAAAACATTTCCCAACCTGTACGGTTGACATCAGGCAGGATTGGTCTCATGCGGCTTTCGCCAAGTCTTGGCTCTGCCATCAGAACGACGCAACAGGAACTGGGATTCGTCGGACCAGGCAATGATTTTCCATTCCTCAAATATCCGATGTTGGTGATCGCGTGCACACTGGAACCACTTCTTGTTTTTAGCTGATAGGAGTGGAACCCGGTGTGGTCGTCTGCTGCAATAGCCCATCTATGACAAGGATCGACGAGTTGTGCGTTCCGAGATGTCGTTCTGCACACTACTGTTGTAGTGAGTCGTTATTTGTCTGTTCGTGGCCCGCCTGTTAGCTTGCACGATTGTTGCCATTCTCCTTCGACCTCTCTCATCATCGAGCTGTTTTCACCCACAGGGCTGCCACTGGCTGGATGCTTTTTGTTTGTCACATAATTCTCAATAAACCCTAGACAAGGTTATGTCTGAAAAGCCCAGGACGGAAATACTGAGATACTGGATCCGGCTCGCTTTGTACCGACGATCATACTATGCTCAATGTTGCTTAGGTCAATTGTTTTCCCCATTCTAATGTTCAATCGAACAGTAACTGAATGCCTCGATGACTGTCTGCCAGCTTTATATAGTGAGCCACGTGACTCACTGTCTGTTGGAGCATTCCATTTTCGTGAACGGACTGGTGTACCTAATTAACTTGCCCCTGAGTGTATATTTAAATACGTATACAGTATATACTGTAGGTGCAATAGTCAGAGGGCATAAAACAGATATTCAGTCTATTTCCTCCTATGTCTTTGGAGCTTTTTCGAGGTCATCAAGGCCATATCGATCAGCTACTCCCAGCTGTTTTCTGCCTGGTTCTGGAATTCACAACAGTCCAGAGAGGATCAAGCTCTCTGACTTAGTGTTAGGAAGGACACTCAGCCGAGCAGGGCTCTCTCTCCCCTCAGGGGATGTGCATCTATGCTGGTCTCCTGGGACTGTGGGAAATGGGGTGAGAGAAAAAAGAGATAGAGAGAAGGAGAGACGGAAGGTTGTCATATTAACTACTGTTCTGAAATGTCAGTCAATCATCTAGCCTTCCTCTCAATACTACCCTTGCTCTCTCCCATCTGCTTTGCTCCACTGGGACTTGTAGTTCAGGGAGTGGATTATTTGCTCAGCCAATCAGAGGTGGACTGGACATGCCTCATTACTTCAGCGTAATAAGACTGTAGTTGGTTTGGAAGACTTGCTATGGAATACAATGAAATAATATCATAATTGGTGGTCTTTTGAACCTTAGTTGGCTTTTGTTATTCAGCAGAGGTAATTATTCCCTGGCTTTTAACTGGTAATCAACTGCTCTGTGTTTGCTTATTGCATGTCTTATATCAGATATACTGTATTACTTGCTACAACTGTATTGTTCCTCTATGACACAGGTTTTCTAATGTCACTAGCTAACTCCACATGAACCGACTCAGTTTATTGTTATTTCTAAACTGCATGGTGCACATATCACATGTTCAGTAATGGACTCTTGTACTCCCACATTTCATTGGAGTAAGTTCCCAATGGGTGCCAACTCGTTAAATCAATGTTTTTCTAGACAAACCTTGTATAAAATATGTTGACTTTGTACATTTAAAACCGTGTTAGATCTTCAACATTGTATCCACAATCAGAATGAAGAAAACAATTGTCTGGGCAGCACCTCCTAGTGGAGAATTGATTTATCTACAGCTACCTTTTGTTCTCCCATCCAGGGTTTTAAACAAGCCCAGCTTTGATATTTGTCACTGACTGTAACCAATGTTCTATGGTGAAAATGATTGTTTGGGAATCTCCACTAAAAGGGATTTTGGCAATGAGGCCTATATTTACTTCCCCAGAGTCAGATGAACTCATGGACCCATTTGTATGCCTCTGTGTCCAGTAGCGTAAGCATAGACTTCCAGTCAGTTAGCAATTGCGCTAAACACTAGTTAGTAACTTCCTTCAAACTCCAAGCAGAGATATAAAATGGTATCCACGAGTTCATCTGACTCTGGGGAAGTAGATAAAGAGCCTCATTGCCAAAATCTCAAAGTATTGCTTTATTAGATTCAATGTTGCTATCGAAGTCATTCCAAAGGGTAGGTTTAACAGAGCAAATTAAATGTGACCATAATTTATCTTTCATATATCATCAATGATACTAGTTAGGACTATATAATCATCAACAACTATCTTAAATTCAACCCAGGATTCAACAAGAAATAGACAAAACAATAGGCCTAGAGCTTCAAGCTCTGGTTGATTTCAAAATGTCATGATATTTACTGATATTGAATTGTGTTTGGTTGTCAACCCAACCAAATATCAAGATTTGAAGGAGATGTATCTCCTGCTTAGACTGTTCCATCTGTGCCACTGACTTAGTCTGGCTTTAATTCCAGTTTGTTTTCAAATTAATAATTTATATTTTGGATCAAGTCTCCAGTTCAACCAAAAATCTAACTAAAAATTATAGGACTAAATCAAATTAAACTTTACTTGAAGTGGATTTAAAGTTTGATTTGATTTGATTTCGTCCTACTTAGATTTTTGGTTGAGATGGAGACTTGAATCCAACATATTAATTATTAATTTGTAGACAAACTGGAATTAGTGTCAGACAGTGGAACAGATGGAAGGAACTATCCAATCAGAAGATAAAGCCCCTTCAAATGTTGATATTTGGTTACGTTGACAACTAAACACAATTGAGTATCACTTTTGAAATACAATAAATAACCTATGAAGTTGTCGACAAGATAACAAATAATATGTTGGATTCACGTCATTATTTTTCTAACAAATGGGTTTGCTCAGATTCAACCTTAAAAACAGTAACATGGCTACATTTTGAGGTTACTGTTACTATACATTGATATTATGTAATCATTATAACGTGTGCATGTTCTAGATAGCATACATAAGTCATCGCAGGTCTGTAGAGATCTGCGCAGAATCTCAATTGGCATTGATCACTTTCATGTACTCCATGTACTTTTAATGTCATCTCAATGAGATGAAAGACAGCGATAAGTAACACATTAATCTGTTGTAGAAATAAATAAAATATCTGACATTGTATTCCCATTTGTCCTTTACTGTACTTTTAAATGGTTGATATCACAGAGATACACATTAGGGCGACAACTCAACCAAAAATCAGACAATGTTTTGTCATGGGAATTTGGTTAGGCTTTTAGATGGTTGAAAGCATTTTGATAACACATTGGGAATTCAACTAGCTTTTGGCTGTCCTTTTGAGTGGGTGAATATAGGTTGATCAAAGTCTCAACCGAATACTACCCAATGATCCACATTGAAATGATGTGGTTTGACCAGGGGGTTATTTTCTATTCCCTAGGAAGTAGGAGTAAAGTTCTTAGCTAGAGCTGAGTCAGATTTGGTTCACCATACAGTAGGTCACTTCCTTTAACATTGAGGTTTTCAGACAGGTTGGGGTTTTCATGTGGTTCCTTTTTTTGTGTTAACATTCAGATTTAACCTCTAATTTATGCCAGCTCAGAGCTCCTTTCCCCACCGCTGTGCTAAGAATGGTCTGGCCCCTGCAGGAGTGGATGTGGTTGATGGTGACTCACTGGGCTAATGGAAAGAGTTTTCTAATGCCCAGGGCTTTATCAAACAATGGAGGCTGATGCCAAAAGCAGACTGACACACTTCGGCTAGCTAGTCGCTGTTGATATGATATAAGCTTTCTGCTTAAAATCAGCTTGATCTGAGTTGATAGTTCACATCCTCCTCTCATGCCATTAGTGAAGGTACATAGTGTTCTGTTCCATATGTTCCAGTATAGGTACATGGTACAACCCCCCACCCCTCTCACCTTTTAACCGCTGTGCTGTAAATGTACCAGTACAGGAAACCGTTGAGGACGTCTTCTCCATCGCTCCTCTCATTTACAGGCACACCTCCTCTTCCGCCCATCGTCTTGATGTACAAATTGTGTTCACTGTTTAACCCCCACGGGAGGGGGGGGGGATCATTTATGTTCTGATGCTGCACTTCAATTTCATAACATGGATTATCCCCAGAGGAATGCAGGGCAATCTCAACCAGAGAAGCCTGAGACATGTGAAGGCTGCTCCTTCACTGCTTCCACAGGCACTCCCTCCATCATACTATACTGGTACAGCCATGGGAGCATTACAACTGGGCCACGCCTTGCAGTCAAGCTAAATCCAATTGACCACGCAACAAATAGGATATTACTCGGGTTATTTTGTATGTGATGATATTGAGGGAGTAGCCTGGTTACACCTTGTGCTAACATGTGGGTTTTGTGATTTGATCAATATGATCCAATCACTATCTAATTGAGGCTTGTCACGTCTACACATGGTGCTAAAATGTGTCTCTTATCCATCCATTGTGCCCACATTGTGACCAGATTTCCCGGTGCCTCCCTGTATGCAGATGTTTTTACAGATATTCTTTCAAAATAATATTTATTTATTTATTTTAAGACAATTATTGTTGCCATTTAAGTCAATGGTGCTACCTGTCAATGATTTTAGAGACCAGTGTAATGATTACTTAAATGGCTTGACCATCCAGATCTGTTTACACTTGAATTAAATCCAGATGCAATGGGTCGCTGACTACCTCCGGAGGTGGTCAGGATGATCTGATTACGATCAGACAACGATGCGTTTTTTTTAAATCGTGTATGTACCTGTCTTAAAAATGTGGGCACAATCAAATTGTGGACAAGATCAGGACAAGGGATGTGTGTCAGCACCAGTTGTAAACGGGGTTAGTGACACCTAATGTAAGAGTTCGGTAGTAGGGATTTGTTTGAGGGGAAATCTAATTTTCAGAAATGGGGAATAGTTATGGGTAATGTTTTGGCAATGCAGTTTAAGAAGCAGCAATGGGTAATGTAAGTTCGGCATTTGTTTATTTTCTGACATGCAAATTAATTGTATATGAAGGAATATTTCATTTGCACATCGTAGCTGACATTAAATGGATGAAAATAGCAATATCGTTAAATGCACATACCTCTGTAGATCATTATTTGCAAGAACAATTAACGTTAAGTGGGATGCCACTGATGTCTTGAACATCTGACATGTTGTGCAGACATGAAAAGGACAAATTAAAGATGCACAACACTATAAATATATAGTTGTTTATTCGCTGCTATTTCGAGCTGTAGTTAAATCCTGACTAAACCTGGCTTCATGTAAATAATAGCTATTTTTCATTTATGAATGTGACAGAGAAGATCTGCCAGCACTATTCACTGTGTTGTCTTTGCATATTAGATACAATATCTACATTGTTACATGCCAAGGGATTTATGTATAAGTTCTGTTATTTGGGACAAGCACTAGCTCCAAATACACAGGGAAATACTGCATGCACTCATTCTCCGTACTCTCCAAAGACCATCATAGAGATAGGGAGAGACAGAGAGAGAGAGCTACCCTGGCTCTAGCTTTGGCTCCCTGTCTGTCTGGATGGCTGAACAAGTGTTGCAGCCATAGTCACAGTGTTGTGGGTCCCAGCCTTAGCATGGGGAATCAGATGCAAACCAGCTGCTAAACTATGCAGCCTGTGACCTTTGGTGGACCCGGGAAGATGGATGCTTCCAGAACTATTGACATAAAATCCAGGCCCCACAAGCAGAGAGCAAATTTCTTACACATCCCACGCCCTGCGGACGCCATAAAATGAATAAGCAAGTGTGTTATAGTTCACTGTTCAGAGCTAACATGGAGGGTGAGATACATGTACATTCTTTAATTTGTCTCTGTATCGACCCATTCGTTTATGAGGTGTCAATCCCATAGCCATAGATGTTTAATTGTTAATTCTGTATGAGTCGTCAGAAGACTGGTAGCTGTGTGAAAACAGCCGAGGATGCTAGGCCCAATGGAATAATAGAGAGAGAGAGAATACAAATAAGAAGATAGACAAATGCGTTCATTTGTGTGTACCTATTGGTTTGCTACCGCCGAGTCATGCTGCAGGACCAATAGCTGTGAGTGCTAACCCCACGGAGTATAATAATTATCCCCAGAGAGAGAAAGAGACCTGTTCCATTAAAGTCAAAGACGATAGAACAATGATCAAACAAACAACAGCCATCCTTGATCTACAATCTACAACCTCGATTGTCTCCACACAGATAAGTACAGAACAGCAACAGAATGGCCTGCCCTCTCTTCTGTTCCAACAGAGCTGTTCCGCCTCTCTCCCTGTGCCTGCTATGTTGTTGATTTATCAGCTCTCATTTATCAGGTCCCATCCCCAGTAATATTATTATTCAGCGCACAGTGTCACCGTGGTCGCGGAAGGGGGTGCACTGAGATGAAAATGATGAACGATATTTCTTTCATAAGATGCATATCAGCCTGAGCATGTGATTTTGGGGCTTGTGTGTAGCTATTTGAACATTCATTCAATGTCACTTTCTGCCAAGACCGGCGAGGAGTATTTCTCATCCCTGCTGTGGGTATTTTCGCATGAACGGTCGACATGTTTCAAATAGGACATGTAATCATAGGACACAGACATACACACATACATGCATGCATGGAGGATAACACGCAGACAGTGGATCAGGTCTTTTTTATGACCCTCTTGCTTAAAGTTCTTATTTTTTCAGGAAAATATAAAGTTAAAAAAACAGGCTTTCGTCCTGTTTGTGGCCTAAAAAGGACAAGATGGCCAAGTAACAGTAACAGTATTGAATGAACAATCATGTGAAATATGACCATTATGACCCAACTGTTTGTTTTCCTATGCAATCATGGAAGTGTTGTGTCTACAGTATGTTCTGCACTACATGGTTACGCAGTGTGGATTTATATGTGCAATGAAACAGTTAATAAACACTTGACATTCCATCAACATTGCATCATTAAGGTTTTATTTCCTTCTGGCTACATCCATACAATGGCTGAAGAAAAATCTCTCTCTGTCTCGATGAGAAAAGTATTTTTCAAAGTGTTCATTATAATCTTGTCCTGTCAAGTGTGTGACGTTGTTGGGAGGCTAATACATTTGCTACAGGCTAGACGGCCATGGATCAATGTGCTGCTGATTATACAATGGGACTCTTGTATTATTGTCTCTAGCTATGGAGAGAAAAGAGGCCACTGGGTAGGCTTCCTGTCTGTTGGATCTATTGTAGCCAGCCATTCGTATGGATCGCTGTGTGGTAGAGTGACACGCTGACAGCCACACAGGAGCATAATTCAACACCACATTCCAATACCATTCAACCATGGTCATGCTTTGAATGTGTAGTATCATAGAGAATAGACATTGTGGTGCATATTGAAGCAGCATAACAAACCAGATTATGGGTGTAATACCAGATGACTACATTGATTTGTGGGTGTTCATTACAAGTTGTGTTTCATACTTTTCTTTCAATACATATAATGTTATAGTTGTAGGATAAATGCTTTAGTTGAGTGGTCAAACTCAGCTCCAAAGTATAAACTGAATTGACATCAACCGCTGTATATAATGGAACAGGCAATTAGTGAGGCTGTGCCAAGATGGACAGACAGTGGCCTGACTCAATAAACCACTAAAACGTGCATTTCATGCTGATCTGATGTTGCCCCGGTGATCATGAGGTGTAAAAACAGATTTCCACTGTGGCTGGATGATGTTAAATTAGTTTTCACTCTCGGCGGACTAATCTTTCTCTAGGCCATAGTTTTTAATTCCTCAATTCTAAGTGCAGATCAGCTTCAAATGCGTAGCTCTTTGCAAGTGTCGACAACACTCTCTGCAGCTGGAACTTTACAAGCCATGTTCTTTTGAAGTTGAAAGTTAAATGAATAAAAAATGTGACTTGTTTAAGGGGGCATTTCAGTAGGGGGGTGCACTGGAGCTTGGTTCATTTGCATTATTTCTTAATAAATAAATAAATCTCCCTTATTATGTCGTGATCGCTACATATTTAAAGTTGTTTTGTCGAGATCACAAGATAATATTGCCGTGATCACGAGATAATCAAAAGTACCACGCATCATCCATTCATTTGTTCAGATGAACCACCTCAAAGAGCCCTGTGGCTGCTGCTGCATTGATTGCAATGCTTTCATGGGGCATTTAAGCCTTGAACGCTACCTGACAAGCGGCTTGTCTCTCAGGCTGCGTATCGCCCCCAAGACCACAGCCAATCGCATGCAAGGAACAATGCAACTTGGCCAGTCTTGTGAGCTAACTAGTTAGCTAGGTAGTCTTGTTAGCTAGCTAGCTAGCTTGTTATCTGTGCTGGTTGTTAGCTTCCATAACTGATATGTGTATAATTATAAGGGACACTTCATGTTTTATGGATAATATTTAAATTTACAGTATCCATTCCTGACAGGCTGATCAGATTCAATTTCAGCCTCAGAGGCTGATAAGTCAGGATGATGCCTTGTAGGCTGTTTCATATATAAAGCTTCTTGCAGACAGCCTACAGGCAACATCCTGACTTATTTGCCTCTGAGGCTGCAATTGAAATGGATCAGCCTGCCAGGAATAGAGCGCACCCACTCTTATAATAATTATAATAATAATCATAATCATAATGCACTGACTGCTAATCTGCCTGAAAGGAGCTAAACCTATAAAACAGCCTACAAGGCACAATCCTGATTTATCAGCCTCTGAGGCTGAAATTGAATCTGATCGGCCTGAATCTCATACTGTAAATGTAAATATTATCCGTAAAACATGATTTTACAATTATACACATATCAGTTACGCAAGCTAACAACCCGCACAGATAACAGGCTAGCTAGCTAGCTAGCTAGCTAACAAGACTACCTAGCTATCCAGCTTACTCTCTTGTTCACAAGACTAGCCAATTTAGCTACGTTGTTGCTTGCATGTGATTGGCTGTGGTCTTCGGGGTGGCATCGTTCAGGGCTTAAATGCCCCCCACGAAGGGCATAAATGCCCCAAGAGCTGTTAGCTCAAGGTAAGGGACATTTAGCTTGCTAACAATACTAATTTCTAAACTGATGAGCTCCAAACACGAATGAAAGCATGATGTTAGTATGAAAGTTACCATCCTTTAGTGTAGCAATCAATAAAAACATATGTGCTGATCCACTGCGGGCTCTGGCGTTTCAGCCGTACTGTCAATCTGTCCACTCCTATTTATAGAGTTTATCTCACAATCTAGACAAAATAACTTTTGTTATGGAGCGATCATGAGATAATTAAGTTATGACCTCGACATAATGAGGGAATTTAAAAAAATGAATGTGTCCTCTCTGGACCTCCATACAAAGAAGATACACTACATGACCATTAGTATGTGGACACCTGCTTGTCGAACATATCATTCCAAAATCATGGGCATTAATATGGAGTTGGTACCCACTGTGCTGCTATAACAGCCTCCAGTCTTCTGGGAAGGCTTTCCACTAGATATTGGAACATTGCTGTGGGGACTTGCTTCCATTCAGCCACAAGAGCATTAGCAAGGTCAGGCACTGACGTTGGCCAATTAGGCCTGACTCGCAGTCGGCGTTTAAATTCGTCCCAAAGGTGTTCGATGGGGTTCAGGTCAGGGCTCTGTGCAGGCCAGTTAAGGTCTTTAACACTGATCTCGACAAACCATTTCTGTATGGACGTCGCATTGTGCACGGGGACATTGTCATGCAGAACCAGGAAAGGGCCTTCCCCAAACTGTTGCCACAAAGTTGGAAGCACAGAATCATCTAGAATATCAATGTATGCTGTAACATTAAGATTTCCCTGCACTAACCCGAACGATGAAAAACAGCCCAGACCATTATTCCTCAGACTGCCAGATGGTGAAGTGACTCATCACTCCAGAGAACATGATTCCACTGCTCCAGAGTCCAATGCCAGCGAGCTTTACACCACTCCAGCCGATGCTTGGCATTGCGCATAGTGATCTTAGACTTGTGTACGGCTGCTCGGTCATGGAAACCCATTTTATGACGCTTGCTAACGTTGCTTCCAGAGGCCGTTTGAAACTCGGTAGTGAGTGTTGCAACCAAGGACAGGCGATTTTTACACGCATCAGCGCTCGGAGGTCCCGTTCTGTGAGCTTGTGTTGCATAACACTTCGCGACTGAGCTGTTGTTTCTTCTAGATATTTCCACTTCACAATAATAGCACTTACAGTTGACCAGGACAGCTCTAGCAGGGCAGAAATTTGATGTACTGACTTGTTGGAAAAGTGGCATTCTATGACGGTGCAATGTTGAAAGTAACTGAGCTCTCAGTAAGGCCATTCTACTGCCAATATTTGTCAATCGAGTTTGCTTGGCTGTGTGCTCGATTTTATATACCTGTCAGCAATGGGTGTGGCTTAAATAGTTGAATCCACTTATTTGAAATGGTGTCCACATACTTTTGTTTATAGTGTAGAAGCCTTAACTACTCCAGCAATATAATTTATTTAAATGAACTACTTACTGATTCATTTGTAGCCTAGTGGTTAGAGCGTTTGGCCAATAACCGACTCCCTGAGCCGACAAGGTGAGAAATATGTTGACTTGTCCTTGACCAAGACACTTAACCCTAGTCGCTCTGGATAAGAATGTCTGCTAAATGACTCAATTTGTGCTTGAAAAAAATACTTATATTTTGAATTAAATCTACAATAAAGTTAAGCTTAATGTTTTAAAGTTATGTACTTATCACGTTTCAGGTAAGACCCAGATGCAGACAGTGTCAAAGTAACAAAAGTATATTACTATTACAGGGGCAGGCAAAACGACAGGTCAAGGGTAGGCAGAGGTCAGTAATCCAAATAGGGTGCAAAAGTTTAAAAAAATAAACTGGAGACAAAGGTCTGTGAGACATGGGTTTAATTCTCTAAATATGTATACAGATGTATACGGAGTGTACAGGGCAACAGAAGATGAAC
Organism: Oncorhynchus nerka; assembly: GCF_034236695.1. Lineage (NCBI taxonomy): Eukaryota > Metazoa > Chordata > Actinopteri > Salmoniformes > Salmonidae > Oncorhynchus > Oncorhynchus nerka. The sequence goes on from NC_088415.1 coordinate 67,498,715, forward strand.
AGCAGAAGGGCTAATGACCTTGGAGATGCGGAAAGAGACGATAACCGGGGAGAGAGTTTGTGGTATTCCATTCGCTCCTACCGGTGAGCCTTGTCTTTTAGTGGACAGATGGAGACGAAAAGACCAGTAGTCCCACAATACAGGCAACTCTAAGTATTAAGCTTGTATAGCCGTTCAGCTGGAGATATCCTAGCTCTGCCTAGTTGCATAGGCCCGGGAAGAGGTGAATCTGCAGTCTTTGGAGACTTTCAGGGGAAGTTGAGAAGCCTCCGGTTCTCTCGGCAACGGAGCCGTTGGGTACTCTGATGCCTCAGAGGTGAGGTGGAATCCTTGGACGGGCAAGTGAAATCAAATCTATTCTTTGTTCCCGTAGTCGCCCATCGATCTGAATGGTCAAGGTGATGAGCGAGTCGAGATACATTGGTAGTTCCCGGGCTACAAACTCGTCCTTTACTTCCTCTGATAGTCATGCAGGAACATGTTGAACAGCGCTTCCATGTTCGCGGCACTCTCAGCTGCCAACGTGAGGAAATCCACCACATAGTGTGCCACACTGCGGGAGTCTTGCCGAAGCTGGAGTAACTTCCGGGCAGCCTCTCGCCCAACAATGGAGCATAGAAAACTTTCTTTACCTCATAAACTCCTCCAGGCTGAAGCATATGGCTGCCTGTTGTTCCCATACTGCGGTAACCCAGGCGAGAGCCCTACCGGACATCAGCGTGATGAGGTATGCTATCTTAGAGCGGTTAGAGGGGGAAGGAGGAGGGCTGCAGCATGATGAGGAGGAAATATTGAGCGAGAAATGCCCAACAGATGCCCGCCTCTCCATTGAAGCGTTCTGGGGGAGGTAAGCGGGGTTCCCGGGATACTGGGGTGCCCGGGGAAGTGGTGCTGCTAAAAGCCGTGTTACTGAGGGGCCGGGAGGTTATCGTCGTGGTAGGCTGCCTAACAGACAACCCGTGGAATTGCTCCAGCAACGTGTTCAACGCTTGGTCATGGCGTTCAGCCAAGGTCTGGAACCCTTGAAGCAACTCCTCGTGCCTTCCAATGGTGGCTACTTGGGAGGAGATGGCATTGTGGAGCTAGTCTTTGTCTGCTGGGTCAGTCAAACAAATCGAAATATATTTTAGATCTTAGATATTCAAAGTAGCCATCTTTTGCATTGATGACAGCTTTGCACACTCTTGACATTCTCTCAACAAGTTTCATGAGGTAGTCACTTGGAATGCATTTCAATTAACAGATGTGCCTTGTTAAAAGATAACTTGTGAATTGTCTTTCCTTCTTCATGCGTTTGAGCCAATCAGTTGTGTTGCGACAAGGTAGGGGCGGTATACAGAAGACAGCCCTATTTGGTAAAAGACCAAGATCCATATTATGGCAAGAACAGCTCAATTTTTTATTTATTTTTATTTATTTAACCTTTATTTAACTAGGCAAGTCAATTAACAACAAATTCTTATTTTCAATGACGGCCAACCAAAAGGCAAAAGGCCTCAGGCGGGGACGGGACGGGGGACGGGGGCTGGGGCTGGGACGGGATGGGGGCTGGGACGGGGGCTGGGGCTGGGACGGGGGCTGGGACAGGGACGGGGCTGGGACGGGGCTGGGACAGGGACGGGGGCTGGGACGGGGGCTGGGACGGGGACGGGGACGGGGGCTTACTATTATTCGACCATGCTGGTCATTTATGAACATTTGAACATCTTGGCCATGTTCTGTTATAATCTCTACCCGGCACAGCCAGAAGAGGACTGGCCACCCCACATATGCTCTCTCTAATTCTCTCTTTCTTTCTCTCTCTCGGAGGACCTGAGCCCTAGGACCGTGCCCCAGGACTACCTGACATGATGACTCCTTGCTGTCCCCAGTCCACCTGACTGTGCTGCTGCTCCAGTTTCAACTGTTCTGCCTTATTATTATTCGACCATGCTGGTCATTTATGAACATTTGAACATCTTGGCCATGTTCTGTTATAATCTCTACCCGGCACAGCCAGAAGAGGACTGGCCACCCCACATAGCCTGGTTCCTCTCTAGGTTTCTTCCTAGGTTTTGGCCTTTCTAGGGAGTTTTTCCTAGCCACCGTGCTTTTACACCTGCATTGCTTGCTGTTTGGGGTTTTAGGCTGGGTTTCTGTACAGCACTTTGAGATATCAGCTGATGTACGAAGGGCTATATAAATACATTTGATTTGATTTGATTTGATTTGATGAAGGTCAATCCGAAAGTTTTGAGAACTTTGAAAGGTTCTTCAAGTGCAGTCACAAAAACCATCAAGCACTATGACGAAACTGGCTCTCATGAGGAACGCAACAGGAAAGGAAGGCCCAGAGTTTCCTCTGCTGCAGAGGATAAGTTCATTAGAGTTCAAGTAAATGCTCATTAGAGTTCAAATAAATGCTTCACAGAGTTCAAGTAACAGACACATCTCAACATGAACTGTTCAGAGGAGACAGAGTGAATCAGGCCTTCATGGTCGAATTGCTGCAAAGAAACCCCTACTAACGGACAACAATAATAAGACGAGTTTTGCTTGGGCCAAGAAACATGAGCAATGGACGTTAGACCGGTAGAAATCTGTCCTTTGGTCTGATGAGTCCAAATTTGAAATTTTTGGTTCCAACCGTGTCTTTGTAATATGCAGAGTAGGTGAACGGATTTTCTCTGCATGTGTGGTTCCCACCGTGAAGCATGGAGGAGGTGTGATGGTGTGGGGGTGCTTTGCTGGTGACACTGTCAGTGATTTATTTGGAATCCAAGGCACACATAACAGCATTCTGCAGCGATGCGCCATCCCATCTGGTTTGTGCTTAGTGGGACAATCATTTGTTTTTCAACAGGACAACGACCCAACATACCAAGAAGGAGAGTGATGGAGTGCTGCATCAGATGACCTGGCCTCCACAATCACCCGACCTCAATCCAATTGAGATGGTTTGGGATGAGTTGGACCGCAGAGTGAAGGAAAAGCAGCCAACAAGTGCTCAGCATATGTGGGAACTCCTTCAAGACTGTTGGAAAATCATTCCAGGTGAAGTCGGTTGAGAGAATGTCAAGAGTGTGCAAAGGTTTCATCAAGGCAAAGGGTGGCTATCTTTTGATTTGTTTAACACTTTTTTGTTACTACATGATTCCATATGTTTTATTTCATAGTTTTGATGTCTTCACTATTATTCTACAATGTAGAAACTAATAAAAAATAATGGAAAATCTTTGAATGAGTAGGTGTGTCCAAAAATTTGACCGGTGCTGTATGATGTGTATGTTTATAATTGCATGATGTTTCCCATATTGTATTTTGGCTACCGAGGTGTTTTAAAGGCCTCAATAAAAACACGTCAATAACGAGGCAACCCTGTGACTGAGACATCAACCGCACGCGATGCCAAGGGATCAATAATATATTTGATATTACACGACACAGCTTGAGATCTATTACTGACCATTGGCGACATAATCAGGACATATAGCGCTATCATTAATACACAGTGCTGTTGATGATGGAACCAACAAAATACACAGCTTTAAAAATACACATTTACCTCAAGATCAATAGTAGATATATCTAAACATGTGATATGATGTAAACTGACATATGTTATGAAGTTTTAATGACTTGTAATTAATTACAAGCAAATCCTAAATAGACAACATCCATTCACATTATAGAATTCCCCATTTAATGGGTGGTGATGGCTTTCAGGTGGATGCATAGCCTACAACTATCAATTTCTGTGTAAGTAGAAATTTGTTCGAGGATAGAGCAGGACTGAAGCCCACACTGGAGCCCACGAGGTGTAGAGCCACATAACAGCCATGGTGGTGGTGGTGACGATGATGGCTCAGGCTTGTTAACCATGATGTTCCTTGATACTAATTCAACGCCACAATTGGCACGATTGCCTAATTGTAGCCTAACTAATCTCACCTTACAATGAGAGACACGAACCCCTGTCTCTCCTATCTTTATATATGTCTCACTCTCCCTTCATCTCTCCCATTCGGTTTCTGTTATCTACTTCTTGACACTTGATTCGTTTTGTTATATAGTTGTGGGTTTGGGTGCAAATGATGGACCGTGTTCCTGTTTCTTCAGCTTCTCATTCCACACTGGCTCATTATGGTGATGCTGGTGTCATTTTCAGACAGTTACCAGCCAGTCATTGGACTACTCAGTCACAGAGCAGCTACATGTCACACCACGTCAGACGTTTTGTGTCAGCGGTGAGGCCCATGTCAAATCAAATTCAATACATTGGCCACTGGTGTCAAATGAGACATAGTCATTCCTGTAGCCAGGGGCGCCACTTTGGTTTTAGAAGTGTGTGTGTGTGTGGGGGGGGCATAACCTGGCAGGGGGTCTGGGGTTCTACCCCAGGATATGCCATCTCTATTTAGAACAAAAAGTAGGCAAAAATGTCCACAGTCATCAAGCTAGGTAAGATATCATTATTACACATGTTAAAGAGAGTAGAGTGTATATCAAAGGTATTCAATAATACACATTGTTTTGCAACCTTAACCAATGAACAACTCTTGAAAAAATACAAAGACTTTTGTCTTTATTAAGATATGCCCTATATCAAATTTCAGAGGCGCCTGCACGCCCGAACCCCACCAGTCTAGTCAATAACTCAACTTTTGTAATGAACACGAGGGGAGACAGAGAGCTGGTTTCAAGCGCAGGGCGCAGAATGTGTTTATTGCAAAAGACCACAGGAGGAGATAGGTAGCTGGGTCCAGGCAGAAGATCATACACAGGGGGTACAAAAGGGCAACAATACAGGCAGGGAAAAGGCTAGTAACGCAGTCCAGGAGATCAGGCAATATGTAGATAACAGGAAATCCTATAGGCTAGAGTACAGGCAGGAAATAGGCAAAAACTACCATACACGGGAGGAGTAACTCACATGAACCCAGCGCTCTGAAAGACATGTGTCACAAAACAAACAATACCTCCCAGTGATGGGGTGCAAAGACCTGAAGTAAATAGTGTGTGATAATGACATACAGGTGTGTGAACATGTGATTAGAATAAAGGTGATTGTGATCTGGAGAGTGAGCTGCGTTCAGGGGATCTAGGTGTTTGAGAGTGTGAGTTGGAAGCAGACGTTGCAACTCTCTCCGAGAGTAGACCCCCAGGGCCAGGACTCAGCATCCCAGTAGCTAGGGCTTGCCTAAATAGGTATCTCCCCTGATGTGGACATGTTTTCAATACAGACTCCTTTAGAAGTACTGTAGTCCATACAGTATAAGGCATCCAGACCTTATTAAAGTTACCCAGCATACCCTTAATTTGGTAATAAATCAAAGCTAGTGATACATGACTTGACATTGTGGGAGGATAACCAACCTTCCAATTAATGGCAATGCATTTCTTAGCCGCTATAAATGCTTTGCACTGCACTGCACTGAAAAAACATCACAATATTGATCTTCAATCATTTGGCCGATGGTTTCATCGTTTAATTCAGGTCAAGGGTGACTGAGGCAAAAATAATAGCTAAAATTTGCCACTTTTGGCCAGCTCTCTCTCTCTCTAAGTGTACATCAAAAAAGCACACCAAGTTCATTTACTTCTGTTGAAATGGGACTAAACAAAGGCTACAAAATATGCCCATTGAAACAACAGCTGTTAGATAGTAATAATAGTCACCTCATATCGCTATCCGACAGATAGCTAGAGGCTAGTGCTGACCTGGCTGTTGTAAAACTCATTTTTCAACCACTCCACAAATTTCTTGTTAACAAACTATAGTTTCTTCTTTATTTCATGTATAATTCACTGTATCACAAGTTTCCATACAATAAGTTGACTGTGCCTTTAAACAGCTTGGAAACTTCCAGAAAATGATGTCATGGCTTTAGAAGCTTAGGCTAATTGACATAATTTTAGTCAATTGGAGGTGTACCTGTGAATGTATTTAAAGGCCTACCCTAAAACTTCTTAGGGCTGCAATCCCATTAACGGGATCGATATGACAACAGCCAGTGAAAGTGCAGGGCGGAAAATTCAAAACAACAGATATCTCATCATTAAAATTCCTCAAACATACATGTATCTTATACCATTTTAAAGGTAAACTTGTTGTTAATCCAACCACAGTGTCCGCTTTCAAATAGGCTTTACAGCAAAAGCACCACAAACGATTATGTTAGGTCACCACCAAGCCACAGAAAAACACAGCCATTTTTCCAGCCAAAGATAGGAGTCACAAAAAGCACAAATAGAGATAAGAATGTATCACTAACCTTTGATGATCTTCATCAGGTGACACTCATAGGACGTCATGTTACACAAGACATGTATGTTTTGTTTGATAAAGTTCATATTAAAAAAAATCTGAGTTTAATTTGGCGCGTTACGTTCACTAGTTCCAAAAACATCCAGTGATTTTGCAGAGCCACATCAATTTTACAATGTTGATGAAAATACAAGTGTTACACATGGAATTATAGATATACCTCTCCTTAATGCAACCGCTGTGTCCGATTTCAAAAAAACTTTACGGAAAAATCAAACCATGCAATAATCTGAGATCGGCGCTCAGAAAGAAAAATGTATCCGCCATATTGGAGTCAACAGAAATCAGAAATAACAGTATAAATCTTCCCTTACCTTTGACGATCTTCATCAGAATGCACTCCCAGGAAACCTAGTTCCACAATAAATGTTTGATTTGTTCGTTAATGTCCATTATTTATGTCCAAGTAGCTACTTTTGTTAGGGCGTTTAGTATACAAATCCAAACACTCGTGCAGGTCCAGCCGAACGTCGGACGAAAACTTCCAAAAGTTATATTACAGGTCGTAGAAACATTTCAAACTAAGTATAGAATCAATCTTGAGGATGTTTTTATCATAAATCTTCAATAACGTTCCAAACGGAGAATTCCATTGTCTGTAGAAAAGCCATGGAACGCAGTTCGCTCTCATGTGAAATGTATGTGACCCTGATCTGGCTCTCTGAGCTCTCAAAGAGCCCTCATCCAGCCCCACATCACAGTAGAAGCCTCATTCAAGTTTCTAAAGACGGGTGACATATAGTGGAAGCCCTAGGAAGTGCAACATAACCAATATCCCACTGTGTATTCGATGGGGCTGAGTTCAAAAACTACAAACCTCAGATTTCCCTCCTCCCGTTTGGAATTTTTCTCAGGTTTTTGCCTGCCATATGAGTTCTGTTATACTCACAGTCATCATTCACAGTGTTAGAAACTTCAGAGTGTTTTCTATCCAAATGTACTAATAATATGCATATATTAGCAACTGGGACTGAGGAGCAGGCCGTTTACTCTGGGCACTTCTGGGTTTCTTATTCATCCAAGCTACTTAATACTGTCCCTGCAGCCATAAGAAGTTTTTAAAGCTTAGTGCCTCTTTGCTTGACATCATGGGAAAATCAAAAGAAATCAGCCAAGACCTCAGGCAAACAATTGTAGACATCCACAAGTCTGGTTCATCATTGGGAGCAATTTCCAAATGCTTGAAGGTACCATGTTCATCTGGACAAACAATAGTATGCAAGTATAAACACCATGGCACCACGCAGCCATCATACCGCTCAGGAAGGAGACACATTCTTTCTCCTAGAGATGCACGTACTTTGGTGCGAAAATTGCAAATCAATCCCAGAACAACAGCAAAGGACCTTGTGAAGATGCTGGAGGAAACAGGTACAAAAGTATCTATATCCACAGTAAAACGAGTCCTATATCGACATAACCTGAAAGGCCACTCAGCAAGGAGAAGCCACTGCTCCAAAACCGCCATAAAAAAGCCTGACTACAGTTTGCAACTGCACATGGGGACAAATATCTTACTTTTTGGGGAAATGTTCACTCTTCTGATGAAACAAAATAAGCCATAATGACCATTGTTATGTTTGGAGGAAAAAGGGGGAGGCTTGCAAGCCGAAGAACACCATCCCAACCGTGAAGCACGGTGGTGGCAGCATCATGTTTTGGGTGTGATTTACTGCAGGAGGGATTGGCGCACTTCACAAAATAGATGGTATCACGATGAAGGACAATTATGTGGATATATTGAAACAACACTTCAAGACATCAGCCAGGAAGTTAAAGCTTGGTTGCAAATGGGTATTCTAAATGGACAATGACCCCAAGCATACTTCCAAAGATGTGGCAAAATGGCCTAAGGACAACAAAGTCAAGGTAATGGAGTGGCCATCACAAAGCCCTGACCTCAATCCTATAGAAACTTTGTGGGAAGAACTGAAAAAGCGTGTGTGAGTAAGGAGGCCTACAAACCTGACTCAGTTACATCAGCTCTGTCAGGAGCAATGGGCTAAAATTCACCCAACTTGTTGTGGGAAGCTTGTGGAAGGCTACCTGAAATGTTTAAGCCAAGTTAAACAATTTAAAGGCAATGCTACCAAATACTAATTGAGTGTATGTAAACTTCTGACCCACTGGGAATGTGACGAAAGAAATAAAAGCTGAAATAAATCATTCTCTCTACTATTATTCTGACATTTCACATTCTTAAAATAAAGTGGTGATCCTAACCGACCTAAGACATGGATTTGTTACTAGGATTAAATGTCAGGAATTGTGAAAAACTGAGTTTAAATGTATTTGGCTAAGGTGTATGTAAACTTCTGACTTCAACTGTATGTAAGAAGGGTTCCTGGACCTCTCCGAAATGAAATTGGATGGCCTTCCAAAAATATTTTACATAAAAAAACAATACATATACCCCAACCTATACCCCAAATAATAATTAAAACAAAGTGGATAACAAAGTGTCTACCATTGACCATAACTTATTGGACAGACCAGAGCCTTAGATATGCAGTTTTAGAAACGGTTCTTCATCCTGTTCGCATTACATGCCAACACAGGAATTTTGATAGCACACAGGGCTGCAGGCCAGAATGATATGGGTTCGAAGACCACCGTGAACAACAGTGTGGTTGGAAAGATCTTTAGAGTAAAAGATTGCATGAATCTGTCATTGTATTGGGGACCAAAGCGCTGATATAGATCACTTTAGATGATTGGATCCGTTTTATTTTCTACAAACTCTTAAAACTTCTATCGGAACCCCTCGACAACATTCTGCTGAAAAGGCAACAGCGAAATTCAAAAATATTTTTTTGTAATATGTAACTTTCATACATTCACAAGTGCAATACACCAAATTAAAGCTTAACTTCTTCAGCAAAAGAAAGATAAACTTCTTGTTAACCTACCCATCGTGTCCGATTTCAAAAAGGCTTTACAGCGAATGCACAACATATGATTATGTTAGGTCAGAGCCTAGTCACAAAAACACATACATCCATTTTCCAGCCAAAGAGAGGAGTCATAAAAAGCAGAAATAGAGATAAAATGAATCACTAACCTTTGATGATCTTCATCAGATGACACTCATAGGACTTCATGTTACACAATACATATATGTATTGTTCGATAAAGTGCATATTTATATCCAAAAATTTACATTGGCGCATTACGTTCAGTAGTGTTTTGCATCCAAAACATCCGGTGATTTTACAGAGAGCAATTTCAATTGACAGAAATAGTCATCATAAACTTTAATATAAGATACAAGTGTTATGCACAGAATTAGAGATATACTTCTCCTTAATGCAACCGCTTTGTCAGATTTTAAAAAACTTACGGAAAAAGCAAACCATGCAATAATCTGAGTACGGTGCTCAGACAATAAATCAAGCCATACAGATATCCGACATGTTGGAGTCAACAGAAGTCAGAAATAGCGTTATAAATATTCACTTACCTTTGATAATCTTCATCAGAATGCACTCCCAGGAATCCCAGTTCCACAATAAATGTTTGATTTGTTCGATAAAGTCCATCATTTATGTCCAAATACCTCCTTTTGTTAGCGCGTTCAGTTCACAAATCCAAATTCACAATGCACGGGCAGGTCTAGGATAAAATTCAGAAGAAAAGCCATATTACAGTTCGTAGAAACATGTCAAACGGTGTATAGAATCAATCTTTAGGATGTTTTTATCATAAATCTTTAATAATGTTCCAACCGGAGAATTCCTTTGTCTTCAGAAATGCAATGGAATGGAATGCAAGCTAACTCTCACGTGAACACGCGTGACCAGCTCATGCCACTCTGACAGACCACTCATTCAGCTCCCATTCCCCCCTCCTTCACAGTAGAACCATCAAACAAGGTTCTAAACACTGTTGACATCTAGTGGAAGCCTTAGGAAGTGCAATTTGACCCCATAGACACTGTAAATTTGATAGGAAATGAGTTGAAAAACTATAAACCTCAGATTTCCCACTTCCTGGTTGGATTTTTCACAGGTTTTCTCCTGCCATATGAGTTCTGTTATACTCACAGTTTTAGAAACTTCAGAGTATTTTCTATCCGAATCTACTAATAATATGCATATATTAGGAACTGGGCCTGAGTAGTAGTAGTTTACTCTGGATACGCTTTTCATCCAAACGTGAAAATGCTGCCCCCTATCCTAAACAGGTTAAGCTAACAAGGGGTAGGCCTGTGCTTTTTGCCACTTTCTTTAATAAAAGTTAGGCCTATGGCATACTCTCTTACAACCCCTCAATTTGAGTGTTGGTTTTAACTTAACGGCCCTTCACTGACATGGAGGTAGGCTATTTAAAGAGTGCATAGTGGGTGGAGGAATTGACTGACAAATCTATGGATATTGCAGTTTGTAGCCTAATTTCATCTGTCAAACAGGGAGGGCTACCTCTTATTCCTTAAATAGGAAGAAATAAGGTCCAACACTGTAAGGGGGTGCGTACTGGCGGCAGAGAAGTCAGACGCAGGAGAGAAAACTGGGGGAAAAACTCACAAACATAACAAATTGTTACAATACCCTACGCACTCCAGGACAAACGTGCACAAACACTTACAAATAACAATCACAGACAAACACATGAGGGGGAACAGAGGGTTAAATACACAACATGTAATTGATGGGATTGAAACCAGGTGTGAATCAAGACAAGACAAAACCAAAGGAAAATGAAAAGAGGATCAGCGATGGCTAGAAAGTCGGTGACTTCGACCGCCGAACGCCGCCCGAACAAGGAGAGGGACCAACTTCTGTGGAAGTCGTGACAAACACAAAGGCCTCTTGTTGTTAATAAAGTCTAATTAAAATGAAGACGGTTGAAATTAATGAAATTTCTCTTTTTCTTGGAAAAGGCTCTGTCGTTTATGCAATAATAACTTGGTTTACTGTACCCGGAGGCAGGTGGAAGGAACATATGTTTAGTGTTGTTGGTATGATGAGAGAGGAATCAACACAGTAATAATCAAAGATAATTTTGTAGGCAAATCGAGATACAAAATAAATACTTGTATACACCATTATCAATCCATCTGTCTTTTTCAGATGATAATTAGATCCTACCAAACAAATACAACGTCAATAAAGGTGTATGTGTTGTGGTGTAACTATATTGACTGTTAGTCCTAATGTTGCCAGCAGACTGGGTAGAGAGAGAGACTGTGTGAGCAGAATGAATATAGCACTGAATAAAGAGCAGTAAGTTGGATACAAGATGAGTGTTGAATATCAGGGTGGATCCTAAGACATTTATCATCATTGGTGTCCATGTTTACACATTATGTGAATTATTATTATTATAGATACTGAATGTATAAGTATCTGTCAGGTACTTATACTGCCTTCTTAAATTATATCAATGGGGAATCATTATATAGTCATAAAACAGTTGCATAAAGGATAGTGTTTTGATTTAACTTGGCGTCTCTCTATCCATTACAATCTAAAACTGTGTGTTTCATTATTTGGCAGGATGAGTAGATGGCTCATAAACACTTGACTTGGTCCGGTCTCAGTGGAGTCTCAGTTGGTATGGTATCAACCATACCAACGCAGCGAGATATACTACAGTAAACACTCCTCGTTGTGGTCTAGTTGGCATTGTCACTGGCCAGGAATCATGGGGCTCCAGAGAGATGCAGATTCATTATCCCTCAAGGGGGAAATGAACTTGGACATGTTCTTAAAAAGACAGTACATAAAACATGAAAACACAGGAACTACACAATATAATTTATTCAAAGTGCTAAATCTACACATTTAAAATGAACGTGTAATATGCTGTATACTCGAGGGACCAACAGACTATCTATTATACAGCCTAATGGCTGTTGGAATTAAAGAGTCCCCATATCTATCTGTTTAAATGTCATTTTGAAGAAGTCTCTTTCCTCTTGTCCAGCTGCTGTTGTGACAAAATGTTGAGTGAAGGGGATGAGTACTGTCCTGTAAAATACTTTCAAGTTTTCGGAGGATGAGTTTGTGTACAGGTTGTGTGACTGATTCTTGATCTATACCAATTATCCTTCCCGTTGTCTTATTCAAGCGCTGAAGCTTGACTAGGTCTTGCACTCGCATGTTTCCAAACACGCATATCAGACCAAAGGACAGCACACTCTGCAGGACAGATTTATGGAGGTCGACATTCAAATGGTTCAGTTTGCGTAAAAAAAAAACATTCTCCGTTGCAATTTCTTTATCTTTGCAAAAGCACAGTCATTGAATTTCAGTTGATTGTCTATTTCGATTCCCGGGTAATTATATGTGGTCACTCTATCGACTGATTTCCCATTGATCTTCGTATGGCGTAGTGGAGTTTTGTTTCTTCTGAAATCAATTTCTATCTCTTTGGTTTTCTTAACGTTTATTGCAAGAAAGTTATCTGCACACCAATGGATGAATTTTGTGGTCAAAACCTTGGAGAGGCTTGGTCAGGGTGGAGGAAACCCACAACAGTGGTGTCATCTGCATATTTAAAAAAAATCTGTGAGCTGAGTCGGAGGCCTGACAATCGTTTATGTACAGTGTGTACAGTATCCGTTATGCAACCTAGAGGGGCTCCCGTATTCACCGTTCTAGATGTAGAGGTGGTGGAGTTGAACTTCACTTGTGGAGTACGATTCACAAGGACACTATTAATTCACTTGGTCAGTAGAGAGTTGACACCCAAAGTCACCAGCTTATCCACCAGTAGGTGGGGTTGGATGGTGTTAAACACGCTACTGAAGTCAATGAATACAATTTTCTCTAGGCTATTTGCATTTTCTAAATGTTGGTAGATATTGTTCAGCATGACCAGTAGCGCATCATAAACACCTTGGAGGCATGGTAGGTCAATTGGTTTAAGTCTAATAGGGATGAGAGATCAGAGATCATTTGTTCTTGAAGGATTTTTTCTAAACGTTTCATAGGTACACATGTCAGGGCTACATGGCATAAATCATTATTTTCTTTAGACCTGTTGTTTTGGCTGTGTATTGGGAACCAACCACCAACCAGTGGGAGTGACAGCTTATATGATTCAGTGGGTCAGCCGATGGTTGTAGGGAGCAGTAATTCTGTTTGGAGACTCTGTTGGTAACTCCGTTGGGAGAGGGTCTGAGTGAACTGGAGTTGCCCACCATTCAGCTTAACAGGGTTGTGTGTGAGGGAGAAATCTGCAGGCAGGGGAGAGATGCTATGTGATTTAATTGGCTCGGATTAGGCATTCTATGCATAGCCCCTTGCAGTAATTCAGGCCATATCGCAAAGCACTGGGCAATTGGCCATCCCGATGGCCCCGGCAGGCATATTAGTGGGACACACGTACCTGCATGGCAATGCTGCAAGGGAAATGTCTCCACATACAAAGGTCCCACTGGTTTAGAGACATCAAACATTTCAACTGTAAACAATATGTCAAAAGGCAGCCTCGCTGGATATTCAATGGGAAACATGTAATTACCCAAGCAGGGAGCTCAAAGCAGGGGTTTATCTCTAATGTTTGGTGTTTTGTCTACTTCATTGTGATGGGGATTGATCCTTTGGACATGTGCATTAATAATGATTGATGACCCTGTGTCTTCTCACATTGCCAGACATGTGCAGTTAAATCACAATAATTACCATCCTGCGTGGTACCCCTTTATTACTATGGCAGAATGACACTACACTTGCCAAATGTGGTTATGATATATAGGCCTATAAGTGTAAAATGTATGGCATCTGCTACATTGGAGTACATACAGTGCATTCAGAAAGTATTCAGACCCCTTGACTTTTTCCACATTTTGTTACAGCCTCATTCTAAAAATACATTTAAAAAATAAATCCTCATCAATCTACACACAATACCCAATAATGGCTAAAACAGGTTTAGATTTTTTGGCAAAATAATAAAAATAAAAATAATAGAAATCCTGTTTCCATTGATCATCCATGAGATGTTTCTACAACTTGATTGGAGTCCACCTGTGATAAATTCAACTAATTGGATATGATTAGGAAAGGCACACACCTGTCTATAAAAGGTCCCAGGATTGACACAGGATTCCCCAAATCTGGGGAAGGGTACCAAACAAGTTCTGCAACATTGAAGGTCCCCAAGAACACAGTGGCCTCCATCATTCTTAAATGGAAGAAGTTTAGAACCACCAAGACTCTTCCTAGAGCTTGCTGCCTGGCCAAACTGAGCAATCGGGGTAGAAGGGCCTTGGTCAGGGAGGTGACCAAGAACCCGATGGTCACTCTGACAGAGCTCTAGAGTTCCTCTGTGGAGATGGGAGAACCTTCCAGAAGGACAACCATCTCTGCAGCACTCCACCAATCAGGCGTTATTGTAGAGGGGCCAGACGGAAGCCACTCCTCAGTAAAAGGAACGTCAGCCTGCTTGGAGTTTGACAAAAGGCACCTAAAGACTCTCAGACCATGGGAAACAAGAGTCTCTTGTCTAATGATACCAAGATTGAACTCTTTGGCCTGAATGCCAAGAGTCACGTCTGGAGGAATCCTGGCACCATCCTTATGGTGAAGCAAGGTGGTGGCAGCATTATGCTGGCATCGACTGGGAGATTAGTCAGGATCGAGGGAAAGATGAACGGAGTAAAGTACAGCGAGATCCTTGATGCAAACCTGTTCCGACCCTAAGCACACAGCCAAGACAACGCATGAGTGTCTTTGAGACAAGTCTCTGAATGTCCTTGAGTGGCCCAGCTAGAACCAAGAATTGAAACATCTCTGGAGAGACCTGAAAAAAGCTGTGCAGAGATGCTCTGCATCCAACCTGACAGAGCTTGAGAGGATCTGCAGAGAAGAATGGGAGAAACTCCCCAAATACAGGTGTACCAAGCTTGTAGTGTCATACCCAAGATACCTCGAGGCTGTGATCGCTGCCAAAGGTGCTTCAACAAAGTACTGAGTAAAGCGTCTGAATACTTATGTAAATGTGATATTTCAGTTTTTTTTATTTTATACAATCACAAGATAGTAAAATAATAACGTTTTTAAGGGGTATTGCATGTAGAAAACAATTAGTGCATGTGCCGTGCACTCCCTAGAGACGTTAGGTCCATGTCTTCAACATGTTTCTGTAGGTTTAATACATGCTGTAAAACACCAGGTTTCCAATAATCATACAGGAACCACTTACTAGCCTATAATGACTAGGAGGACTTCCCAGGTCCAGCACATCCCCGGTAACAAAATATGAATATGAATTTACTGCCAGGGAGATCATCTCTGCTTTATAGAGGTATTAGTATTGCAGGTCTCTGGGCTGCTGCTAAAGCTCCAGCTGTTAGACAATAAGAAACAATGAGATCCATTCCAATCCAGCCAGGGACTGTGTCCAAAATGGCACCCTATCCTCTATATAGTGCACTACTTTTGACCAGAGCCCGATGTTCCATTTCGTATGCACCCCCGGAGCAGGCAGAGGCAGGGATGACCATCCCTCACAGACCTGTGTGGGTATGTATATATTATTCATATGGATATTATCACTGGGCTGCAGTGGGTGGAATATGGACATAGATTAATGTCAATATCTTGACAAGCGAAATGTCTTTAGTTAAAATGGTTGGCCAATTTCTGCTCCTGTTCTATCTGACTGAAACACTTTCAGATAGGAAAAGACAAAAATTGGAGGTGATTAGTTCAGGCCCATTGGACTCTGGGCTTGGAAACAATTGAGTAATGCTTTCCACACCCTCCTGTCCCACCCACGAAGTGGTACGAGCGATTACAGCGCCATTAGCTGAGCACAAGGGAGGTTCAGTGTTGGCCTGAACTAGATTTATGGTGGTGGGGGCCCACGCACTACTGACTGACCCTCTTCAAGCTGCCCCTTTGTGAGCTTGCACCATATTTACACTTAATGGACGAGCACAATGCTGCTCAATGGCCATGCGATGATGTATCTGGGGCATTGCGGAAAAGCACTTCTGTAAAGACAAACCGAATAGTTCAGAGGCCTGGCCTGATCCTCCAGCTCAGGAACTGGAGGGGTGTGGGAGGGGTAGAGGGAAGCTATGCCAGGACATTGCTCCCGGAAAATTGGGGTTAATAATTGGAGCCGGGTACAGTTGCCACGCATTCCTGAGCGGCCCTTTAATTTAACATGAAAAGATTGAAGGGAAGTGAGTTGCTTTTAATCCGAGCGCGGAACTGACCCAGACGTGTTCAGAGCATATCAGCTGCACCCACCCCTTCATGCACAGTATATATGCAAGTACACACACACACACACACACATTGTCATAGAGATTGTCGCATTTCAACAAAGACAATAGATTAAATGGACTACTGTAGCCTACTGTAGATTAATAACCACAATGGCAGTAGCGTTGTTGAACTGAGTAGCCTGTAATGACAGTAGTGTTGTGGCTCGGTGCACCACTAGAGGGGATTCAGAGTGGTTACATAATGAGTTTGAGCTCAGAATCATAGAATCAAATCAATTAGAGATGAAAAGGGTGACGTGTCAGCTGATGTGATTTGTATTTTTTTTTTTTACAGCTTTGACATTCTCAAGCACGTTGGAAACCCTTGCGGCTTTGTTAACAGCCTCCATTTCATTACTGCCCCTCTCCTCCACATCTCTCTATATCTATATCTGTCCCTCTCTCTCTCTCTCTCTCTCTCTCCCTCATTCTCCCTCTCATCCCTATTAAAAACCATTATGCCTAAAAACAGAGCTGATTTCCTGAACTTTGCCTTCACTCAGAATCTAATGACAGTACTTGGCTAGTGTGGGTGTCAGAGATCCCCCCCCCCATCTCTCTCTCTCTCTCTCTCTCTCTCTCTCTCTCTCTCTCTCTCTCTCTCTCTCTCTCCACATAGATGGGTTTCTAGCTCCCGCTGGCGGGGCGGGGAATAAGACATGTAATGTTGTAATTACGTAAGTAGACAGATTGCCCCACGAATATGACACAGAAGGGATAGTTGTTAACTTGTCACGGAGATTACAGTGGTGCAACGAGGGCTATCCCCTAATGTTCTGACAGATGGATTCATTTCACTACTGTACTTGACCTCTGTGAAAGGATGCAACATGTTTGTTGGTGTGTTTTTCAGATGAGATAATTGCATGCAAGCAGTCTACCATAGCTGTTCTTTTTTTTGACACTGTAGATGATGCTTAAAGCGTCTAAAAAAAGTTTGACATATACCAGATTATAGGCACAACTATACAAATTGCCAATCTTGGATTTGTTAAGTAGAGGACATGCATTTATCAAAGCCACGTGTGGTCATCAGTCAATATGACCATTCCTGTGCAAGTAGACATACCACAACAGTATCAGACCATGGCATGTCATTCTGGACCTCCACACAAGTCTTGACAAACATCATTAGCGAAATAAATAAAGTACCTAAATTACCTAAATTAATTGGATAGCTAGTATACTTCAACACCACCAACAATACCAAATGAACATTTTGTTTCAAAACTTTTCCTGTCTGTCTGTCCCCTCCCCTCCAACACGCACAGTGTCCTATTCACTCTGCACCGTTGATCATCATGTTCAGTTTTTTTTTAATCATGCCCATCTCTCCAGCCATCCCACAGTATCCTAATGAACTCTGATGCCACTGTGCAGAGACTGGCTGGCACGCATCCCGCTTCTGCCGGGAAGCTGACAATGGCTCCAATAATCCCTGTTCTGAATCCACTACTTGCTTCAGGACATAGACTCGTACAACCACGTGATGTTTTTTGTTTTACCTTCATACTTCTGATAATGAACAACACTGGCTCTGTGATGATGACTGAGGCCACAGATTCTGACCATTTGGAAGTGATTCCAAATGAATGGATTCATCTTCAATTGAACGGAGGTTTACATGCAACCAAATTTAAAAAAATCCTGAATAATTATACATCCATAAAGTATAAATATGTTTTCATAATAAAAACATTATTTTTGTTTACAGTTTTTATTGTTAAGGGAGATTGGGCAATTTAAGTAGCGGTGGCAATTTGTTCCTCGGAAGAATCCTCTACATTTTCAGTCGATGGCACCGCATCAAATAAATATCTTCCTAACGCGTTAATTTCCGTTTGTCCTCATATAGCTCTGCAGCCGGTGCCGCCGCTGCCAGGAACGCTCTCTGACCTTCCATACCGCCAGCTCACGGTCATCTGGGACTCAAAGTTGAGACTCACGCTATCAGGACAGGAGCTAAAACTAAGGTTAGGAACATCAGTTAGGGACATCAGTTGGGGGAAGAATGATTGACAGGGGTCACATTCCATCCCCAGCTAATCTCAAGCCTCTCTAGTCAAGAGGAAATTATAATAGAGAACAAGGTCCTTCAAAGTACATTAGCTCCATAAATCGACTCCGGTGCTTCACATTTTAATATGCTGATACAATGGCAACCCTCACACCAAAACATCCTGTTTCGTCCTATCAGGTAAATCTCCCAAATTAGCTGTGTGCTTGAGCATGATGAGGCTTGTCTATCACAGATTCCTCTTCTCATTACTGTTGGAGTAGAACTGATCTGAGAGCAGATAATACACTTCAAAGGAATGCACTTATTGACAGCGGGTGTCAAGCAATCTATCATACAGCACAGAACCTCTGTACACGTAACCAACACATCTGAACACTATGAAGTGTAGGTTATAGCTGCTTTACATCTGTACAATCACTTACGGCTTGAAACTGTGCATTGAGCTGGACCATGCTTGATATTGTGGTTAAAGTGATTTATGGACCTTGAACTGTTCACCGATTTCTGCGGTGAATGACATGAGAATAGTGAATATAAGAATTGTTACACTTGGCTCCATATACTGGAACATTTCCTAGTAGAGGAAAATGGCACGTCGCCTTTCTACATGAAATGGCTCCTTCATTCTCTCAAGACTCTGTCCTCTCTTTTCAATCTTTGTTAGAATATGGAATTGCTAAGAGATTATTTATGTAGAATGTCTCTTTAACACAAAGGAACAAGGATTCAAGGATTCAAGTTAAAGTTGACAATTCAAGATGACATTAAAAGCCAACTTTTCGGTGGGTGTGTCTGCACGCGCTTGTGTGTGTGTGTGTGTGTGTGTGTGTGTGTGTGTGTGTGTGTGTGTGTGTGTGTGTGTGTGTGTGTGTGTGTGTGTGTGTGTGTGTGTGTGTGTGTGTGTGTGTGCGTCTGCGTCTGCACATGTCTGTGTGCATGTCCGTGTGAAAAGTCTGTCACTTAACATATGGTTGCCTGCCCATTCTCACGTTCACAGTTTGGTAGGTGCCAGCCAGGACAGTCTGTCTGGCAGTCTGACATTCAAAAAAGCCTGTACGCATTTCCATTGTTTCCCATTTTCAGCCCACAAACAAAAAATAATGGAGAAAATATGACAAGGGGGATATTGTGGAAGATTGCTCTGATATCATTTGTCCATCATCTTTTGAGTCCATTTTCTCGTGGCAGGCAGCTTAGATTGCACATAGGGATGTGCTGTGCTGTGAGAGTGCATTATTCAGCCCTTCATCTATCTATGTCTATCTGTTCGACAGCAGTGTACTGTAGTGTAGTGCTGACCTGATGCTTCTCTCTCTACTCTGTCACAGCATAGAGTACCAGCAGAAATAAACAGCAATTCTCTTCCAGTTGACTGGGACCTGGCTGAAATTAAACAGCTAATGTTTAATAGAAGTCAATGTGACTTGTGCCCTGAAGGGATGAAGAGAAACTCTTACCTCAAAGTTTTTCTCCTGTCAGAATGGTTGCATTTCCTTGATTGATTCCACACATGCGTGTGTGCGTGCGTGCGTGCGTGCGTGCGTGCGTGTGTGTGTGTGTGTGTGTGTGTGTGTGTGCGTGTGTGTGTGCGTGTGTGTGTGTGTGTGTGTGTGTTGCCTGCAAGTGTACCTTGTAAAAAGTGGGACGGCACTGCTGTTCATCTGAAGTGCTTTTTCTGATTGGTATGATTAAAACTACGCTTTAGATCGTTCAACCAATTCTATAAAATTTGTCTGAAATCAAATAACGAACTTGAAAGATAAATGTGATTTTTAAATGTAATGCTAGTTTCTAAATTGCTTCCAACACCTCATGGGCATTCACAGCCCAGTAAGAGCCTCAAAGTCTCATCCTGTCCCTTACACAGATATCCTTTAATATTCAGTGCTGGCAGTGAACATATAATAATCCCCCCAAAAATAGAACACAATACCTGGAGTGCCATTCACTCTCACAGGTGGCCAAAAAGAACCAACTGAAAACCACAACCCCAATATGCCACACCTCCAACTCTTCTGATAGACTGCTGCCGCTACATTGCACCCACCGCTATGCAATGCGAATGCCAACTTGATATCATATGAAAACTTAATTCTGTCACATTTTTGCAAAAAGGATAATGTCAATACATTGCATTCAATGGGGAAACAATTGTGTGTTGATATTTTTGTCAATGCATTGCATTCAATAGGGAAAGATGAGTGTCAGATGGTTAACGTTTTTGACAATACATTGCAACCTATGGGAAAATATAAGCTTCACATGGTTGACTTTTTTGTCAATGCATTGAATGCAATGGGAAAAGATGAGTTGACATCACATGGTTGAATGGTTGACACCCTTCCATTGGCGGCTGAATCACATCACATGTGCACTTACTGCACTACAGAAACCACAATAACCGAACAACAGTGCAGGGCATGCTCACTGAATTAAAGAAAAACTACACTCAAAAATCTAAGTTTCTTCGATTTTTTTTTTCCAGACCTCAAAAGTCATGCCCTGATGTTGTTAACGCGTTGTTGTGGACAGAGAAAATCTTTTTTGTTTTTCTATTAGAATGTGTGAAAAAACTGGGGTAAAGCAGAAAAAATGGGGGAAATCCGAAACTTGGAAGTACAAAATTTAGGAAAAAGTAAGTAGGCAAAGAAATGTAAATGGATTTTAAAAGGCCATACCAAGGTTTAGTGTGTGTCATCCTGTAGCACAGCATTCTGGGGGAAGTTGAGGTCAGGTTCAATATTGACTATGCACCCAAAAGCGAAAAAGTTTGGGCCATCCTAGAAATGTTTTAATCAAACATAATATAATATATAACATTTAGCAGATGTTTTTTTCCAAAGTGACTTATAAGTGAATACATTTTTACGTATGGGTGGTCCCGGGAAACTAACCCAACATCCTTGCAATGCTCTACTAAGATGCATGGCAGCGTTATAAATGCTTTCTGAAGCCTCATTTTAATATTTAAATTTAATATGATTTATTAAGGGTGGCATATGCTTATGCCACCCTTTATAAAGCACAGGTTTATGTCATATTTGACATAGTGGGTTATGTCACATTTGACATTAGTGGTTGTCACACAGTTATGCCACCTTTATGAACCCTTTATACAGCATGCCATACGGTTATAGATTATTTGTAACAATGTATGTAGTGTTTTTGAAGTCTTAATGGAGGCTTTATGAAGCCTTTATAAGCTGCAAGTCATTTAAAGTGGGACCCAAAATTGTAACCAGTTAATGTGAAAATATCATGTAAAGAAAGTGTTTGGAGTCATTAGGTCATGTTATGGAACCAGCTTAACATATTGATGAACAGGAAATGTATCTAACTGCTTGAAAACCTAACTCATTTACATCTAACCAGTTGACACAATTTAAAAACTTTTTTTTTTACAGTGTATGTGTGTGTGTGTGTGTGTAAGCGACTGCGTATGTTTGTAGTGCAGCACAATATATATAGACTTTTTTTCATCGTGAAATTAGATTCTGCAAATGTATCTCCACAGCGTCCTATGGGAAACACGAGGCAAGACATTATAGGAGCCGCAGCAGTGTAGTTTTACATTAGCAGAACATGGAAATAGTTTGCATATATTCATATTGGATTCCATCCACTTCTATGCTGGGGGAATGGAGCTAGCTCTATGCCAAACTGACTGTGATCAATGTGCTGGGTTTGTTGACCCTGCCAATCGTCACCATTCACCTGTAATTGTCTATTAATGCTACGTTACCTTCAGAAAGTGTTCACACCCCTTGACTTTTTCCACAATTTTTCTGTCACAGCTTGGATTTTGTGTCACTGGCCTACACACAATACCCCATAATGTCATGTCATAATGTTCTTATACAAATTCATTAAAGATGTAAAGCTCAAATGTCTTGAGTCAGTAAGTATTCAACCCCTTTGTCATGGCAAGCCTAAACAAGTTCAAGAGTACAAATTTGCTTCACAAGTCACATAATAAGTTCGATGGACTCACTCTGTGTGCAATAATAGTGGTTAATATTATTTTTTAATGACTACATCACTTCTGTACCCCACACATACAATTATCTGTAAGTTCCCTCAGTGGAGTAGTACATTTCAAACACAGATTCAACCACAAAGTCCAGGGAGGTTTTCCAATGCCTTGTAAAGAAGGGCACCTATTTAACATTTTAAAAAGCAGACACTGAATATCCCTTTGATATTTATATCTTCACACTTATGGTGAAGTTATTCATTACACTTTGGATTATGTATCAATACACCCAGTCACTACAAAGATACAGGAGAGGAAGGAAACCGCTCAGGGATTTCCCCATGAGGCCAATGGTGACTTTAAAACAGCTACAGTTTAATGGCTGTGATAGAAGAAAACTGAGGATGGATCAACAACATTGTAGTTACTCCACAATACTAACCTAATTGACAGAGTGAAAAGAAGGAAGCCTGTACTGAATAAAAAATATTCCAAAACATGCATCCTGATTGCAACGAGGAACTAAAGTAATGCAAAAAATGTGGCAAACCAATTAACTTTTTGTCCTGAATATGAAGTGGTATGTGTGGGGCAAGTCCAATACAGTACATTACTGAGTAATACCCTCTATATTTTCAAGCACAGTGGTGGTTGCATCATGTTATGGGTATGCTTGTAATCATTAAGGATTGGGAGGTTTTACAGGATAAAAAATAAATGGAATGGAGCTAGGCATGGGCTAAATCCTAGAGGAAAACCTGTCTCAGACTGCTTTTGGCTTTTGGCTATTGGTTATATGTAAGATACCAGTCAAAAGTTTGGACACACCTACTTATTCAAGGGTTTATCTTTATTTTTTACTATTTTCTGCATTGTAGAATAATAGCGAAGACATCAAAACTATGAAATAACACATATGGAATCATTTAGTAACAAAAGAAGTGTTAAACACACACTTGGCATTCTCTCAACCAGCTTTATGAGGTGTGCCTTGTTGAAAGTTTGTTCAATTTCTTTCCTTCTTAATGCATTTGAAACAATCAGTTGTGTTGTGACAAGGTAGGAATGGTATACAGAAGATAGCCCTATTTGGTAAAAGTCCAAGTCCATATTATGGCAAGAACAGCTCAAATAAGCAAAGACAAATGACAGTGCCTCATTACTTTAAAACATGAAGGTCAGTCAATGCAGAAAATATTCAAGAACTTTTAAAGTTTCTACAAGTGCAGTCGCAAAAAACTTCAAGCGCTATGATGAAACTGGCTCTCGTGAGGACTTCCACAGGAAAGGAAGACCCAGAGTTACCTCTGATGATAAGTTCATTAGAGTTAACTGCACCTCAGATTGCAGCCCAAATAAGTGCTTCAAGTGTCACGGCTGTTGAAAGAAGAGGAACAAGGTGCAGCGTGGTCAGCGTACATTTTCTCTTTATTTGAAAAGACGCCGAACAAAACAATAAACACTACAAAACAAACCGTGAAGCTAAAGGCTTTGTGCCCTAAACAAAGTCAACTTCCCACAAAGAAAGGAGGGAAAAGGGCTACCTAAGTATGGTTCCCAATCAGAGACAACGATAGACAGCTGTCCCTGATTGAGAACCATACTCGGCCAAAACATAGAAATACAAAATCATAGATAACAAAACATAGAATGCCCACCCCAAATCAAACCCTGACCAAACCAAATAGAGACATAAAAGGCTCTCTAAGGTCAGGGGGCGTGACATCAAGTAACAAACACATCTCAACGTCAACGGAGGAGACTGTGTGAATAAGGCCTTCTTGGTCAAATTGCTGCAAAAAAACACTACTGAAGGACACCAATAATAAGAAGAGACTTGCTTGGGCCAAGAAACAATGGACATTAGACTGGTGGAAATCTGTCCTTTGGTCTGATGAGACCAAATTTGAGATTTCTGGTTCCAACCGCCGTGTCTTTGTGAGTTACAGAGTAGGTGAATGGATGATCTCTGCATGTGTGGTTCCCACCGTGAAGAAGGGAGGAGGAGGTGTGTTGGTGTGGGGGTGCTTTGCTGGTAACACTGTCTGTGATTTGTTTAGAATTCAAGGCACACTTAACCAGCATGGCTACCACAGCATTCTTCAGTGATACACCATCCCATCTGGTTTTTGCTTAGTGGGACTATCATTTGTTTTTCAACAGGACAATGACCCAACACACCTCCAGGCTGTGCAAGGGCTATTTTACCAAGAAGGAGAGTGATGGAGGGCTGCATCAGATGACCTGACCTCCACAATCCCCCGACCTCAACCAAATTGAGATGGTTTGGTATTGGTCGGACGGCAGAGTTAAGGAAAGCAGCTAATTAGTGCTCAGCATATGTGGGAACTCCTTCAAGACTGTTGGAAAAGCATTCCAGGTGAAGCTGGTTGAGAGAATGCCAAGAGTGTGCAAAGCTGTCATCATGGCAAAGGGTAGCTATTTGAAGATTCTTAAATATAAAATATATTAAACACTTTTGGTTACTACATGATTCCATATGTCTTTGAACATTGGGTGAGACAATAGGCCCTTTTAATTTTGTCTGGCTTGCCATTCCAAATTAAATTGAATATTTTTTTCTCATATAATTTAGACAGTTCGCTCTCCGCCTGACTCTCTACCAATGCCACCTGGCAACCAACTAAAAAAACAGCATCTACCTTGGTATTCCATTTCCAGCGAGAGTATGGTTCACTGATGGTGAAGATGAGCGATCGGGAAAGGCCATCTGGAATCTGCCTGCTGCAAAACCAGTTCGGATTTTAGAATAACTTTTGTATGACTGACGCCTTTAGTGAGAGGTCTAATGCTTGAATATTTAATCATTTCTGCCCTCCGAATTCATATTCATGATATAAATAGGCCCATGTGCACCTTCATCACGTCAGCTAAAGTGATTTAATTCATGAATGCATAAAATCAACCAATGTCAATCTTTAAATGCTTTATTATCCAAATATTTAAAGTAATTTAGTAATTTTATTAGGACCCCCATTAGCTAACGCCGTAACGGTAGCTAATCTTCCTGAGGTCCAGTGCGTGTGGGTGACGGAGAGAATGCATTTGACTCTTAATGCTTTCATCGAAAATCTCTTCTCAATTATTTAGCAATCTATGTATATGGATCTCCGCCCATAATTACATTTAGAGGATGGGAGGATTCTAAATTAATATCTAAGGGGCATTTTTCGTTAGGGCAAATCTGGAAAATGACATGCGCAAGAGACATTGGTAATATTGTTCCTTTTAGAGACTATAATACATGGCGTCCAGGTCAGGATAACCAAAACATTTCTTTATGAAAGACTATCAGAAAGAATGTTGGTACTTAATTATTTTGATCTAAAGCCATGAATGAATGAGTCATTCAGCTTTATGTAGGTGCCGAGGCTATATGACTGCGCCATCAACTTGATTATTTAGCAGACATCACGTGCTGCTTATATTCAGTATATCTTAATTCATATATCTTAAGAATATCATGGAATATAATTTAACATTTTCGTTTCTCTTAGAATAAAAACCTTAGCGCAACTACAGTTATAGTTAGCAATATGCTACAGTCTAGTTAGAGATTCTACTGACCAAGTAGAAACAAAAAAAAGAAGTGTATTTTTTCGGGAGTGCATGCAGGACAGAGGAATAGTTCAGGACAAAGGAATAGTTATTCTTACACTATCGTTCTCAATTGAATCACCTTCTTCATCCTCATCATTCAGTTAATTGAAATTCAATTTTAAAGTCGTGCACAATTACCATATTGGTTTATATCACCCATTCATTGTCAGGTAGAGACACATTAGGCCTTGGAACCCAAATGCATAAATCAGTGGTCTAACTCCCCCTTGTGGTGATCTGGAGCAATTATGCAGTTATGCAGGGTAATGTACTAAACCACAAATCACCTCTAAGTCTCGCGGCATAATTTAATTGAGGAACCACTGTACATGATTCCATATGTGTTATTTCATAGTTTTGATGTCTTCACAACTATTCTACAATGTAGAAAATAGTTTAAAAAAAAGAAAAACCCTTGAATGAGTAGGTGTGTCCAAACTTTGGACTGGTACTGTATGTAGCCTCAACCCCTCCCATCTATTTCTGAAGACAATCCAGGTTGATTTCTATTTGCCATATATTTTAACTGTGCTGTTTCATAAAAGTTCTGAACCTATATACATTTTACGGACACAGTATATTTTACAATAGTTATCTTGTTGATATTAGTCCCACGCGTCAGCTCCACTCAAGGTATCTTTACTTTTACTCAAGTATGACAATTGAGTACTTTTTCCACCACTCTGTAAATGTGATATTTCAATTTTGTATTTTTTAAAATAAATTACCCAAAATAACCTGTTTTAACTTTGTCATTACGGTGTATTGTGTGTAGATTAATGAAAGGGGAAAAAAACAATTTAATAAATGTTAGAATAACGTAACAAAATGTGGAAAAAGTTAAAGGGTCTGAATAACTTCCGAAGGCACTGTATTTTTTGTGCAAAAAATGTTATCTACCATTTACAATCTGTACAAACTATGAGAATAGAAAGGTTCAGAAATGTTGTGAAACATCACAGCACATTTAAAAAATATATGGCAAATAGAAATCCAATATGAATGGTGTTAATAGAAAATGACTCAAGTAAAAGTGAAAAATACTACTTGAGTAAAAGTCTAAAATTATTTGGTTTTAAATATACTCAAGTATCACAGTAAATGTAATTGCTAAAATATACTTAAGTATCAAAATTACAAGTACAAATCATTTCTTAATCCTTATATTAAGCCAACCCGATGGCTCAATTCTTGTGTTTTAATTTATTTATGGATAGCCAGTGGCAAACTCCAACACTCAGACATAATTTACAAATAAAGTGTTTGTGTTTAGTGAGTCTGCCAGATCAGAGGTAGTAGAGGTAACCAGGGATGTTCTCTTGATAAGTGTGTGAATTTGACCATTTTTCAGTCCTGCTAAGCAATAAAAGTAATTTTGGGAGTCAGGGAAAATGTATGGAATGTACATTAGGAATGTAGTGAAGCAAAAGTTGTCAAAAAAATATACATAGTGAAGTAATGTACAGATACTCAAAAATCGACTTAAGTAGTACTTTTAAGTATTTTTTACTTAAGGACTGTACAGCAGTGCATTTACATAAGTATTCAGACCCTTTATTCAGTACTTTGTTGAAGCACCTTTGGGAGCGATCACAGCCGTGAGTCTTCTTGGGTATGACGCTACAAGCTTGGCACACCTGTGTTTGGGAATTTCTCCCATTCTTCTCTACAGATCCTCTCAAGCTCTGTCAGGTTGGATGAGGAGCGTTGCTGCAACAGCTATTTTCAGGTCTCTCCAGAGATGTTCGATCTGGTTCAAGTCCGAGCTGTGGTTGGGCCACTCAAGGATATTTCAAGACTTGTTCCGAAGCCACTCCTGTGTTGTCTTGGCTGTGTCCTTAGGGTTGGTGTCCTGTTGGAAGGTGAACCTTTGCCCCAGTCTGAGGTCCTGAGCACTTTGGAGCAGGTTTTCACCAATGATATCGCTGAAAAACATCCCCACGGCATGATGCTGCCACCACCATGCTTCACCGTTGGGATGGTGCCAGGATTCCTCCAAACATGACGCTTGGAATTCAGGTTAAAGAGTTTCATCAGACCAGAAAATCTTGTTTCTCATGGTCTGAGAGTCTTTATGTGCCTTTTGGAAAACTCCAAGTGGGCTGTCATGTACCTTTTACTGAGGAGTGGCTTCTGTCTGGACACTCTACCATAAAGTCCTGATTGGTGGAGTGCTGCAGAGATGGTTATCCTTCTGGAAGGTTCTCCCATCTTCACAGAGGAACTCTAGAGCTCTGTCAGTGACCATCGGGATATTGGCCCTTCTCCCCCAAATGTTTGGCCGGGTGGCTAGCTTTAGGGTCTTGGTGGTTCCAAACTTCATCCATTTTAGAATGATGGAGGCCAATGTGTTCTTGGGGATCTTCAATGCTGCAGCATTTGTTTGGTACCCTTTCCCCCGATCTGTGCCTCGACACAATCCTGTCACTGAGCTCTATGGACAATTCCTTCAACTCCATGGCTTGGTTTTTGCTCTGACATGCACTATCAACTGTGGGACCTTATATAGACAATTGTGTGCCTTTCCAAATCATGTCCAATCAATTGAATTTACCACAGGTGGTCTCCAATCAAGTTGTAGAAAAATATATATTTAATACATTTTTTATTCAATATTTCAATAAGTCAAGGGGTATGAATACTTTTTGAAGGCACTGTATGTAATATGTCATGTTTTATGTTTTGTGTGGACCCCAGGAAGAGTAGCTGCAGCTTTGGCAGTCACCAATGGGGATCCTAATAAAATACTAAATACTATCTGTGCATACATGTTTGGGATCTCGATTAATAATGCATTTGATAGAGAATCTTAGTAAGTAGGAGCATGCTGCATTAATAATTCTGTAGAGTGGGGAGATTCGTAATGTGTCCAAATTGTAAGATGGCGCGGGAGCAGAAGGCAGACATTTTACTTGCCCCCAACCGATTATTTTTTTTGTTAGTTTATCTGCGTGGTTTGTAACTTTTAAAAAACAACTTTTTTTGGACATAATTTTGCCGCTACCGTCTCATAGGTCTACTTTATGGTAGTGTCCAGACAGAAGTCACTCCTCAAGTAAAAGGTACATGACAGCCCACTTGGAGTTTTCCAAAAGGCACATAAAGACTCTCAGACCATGAGAAACAAGATTCTCTGGTCTGATGAAACGCTTTAACCCTTTTTTTTCTCAATTTACGCCTGAATGACGTGCCCAAAGTAAACTGCCTGTTGCTCAGGCCCTGAAGCCAGGATATGCATATAATTGGTAAGAAAACACTGAAGGTTGTATAAATGTTAAAATAATGTAGGAGAATATAACACAATAGATATGGTAGGAGAAAATCCAAAGAAAATCCAGCCAGAATTTTGTTTTCGAGAGACCATCCTCTTAGAATGGCAAGTAAAAGGCCAAATTGGAAATTATCTCCCCGGATTCAATTCCTATGGCTTCCACGGGGTTTCAGCAGTCTATGTTAAAAGTTTCAGGATTGTAACTTCAAAAACTAAAAAGAAATATCACTTTTAGTACAGGGACACAGTCTTGGAAATTAGTGTTTGCGCGCGCCATGATGACAGGACACACCTGCTGAAATCGGTTTCTTATTGAACAAACTTCTTTCAGTAAGAAATGTTATAGTTTGATTACATTTTAGGGCATCTGAGAAGTAAATAGAAAAATATTTTGACTTGTTGAAACAAAGTTTAGGGGTAGATGTTTGGATTATTTTCTCTGCATGTTGAACAAGTGGATTACTCAAATCAATGGCGCCAACTAAACTGACTTTTTGGGATATAAGGAAGGATTTTATCTAACAAAATGACACTACGTGTTATAGTTGGGACCTTTGGATGACAAATCAGAGGAAGATTTTCAAAAAGTAAATAAATAATTCATTGTTATTTGTGATTGTATTAAACCTGTGCTGGTGGAAAGATATTTTGATCTGGGGCGCCGCCCTCAAACAATTGCATGGCATGTTTTCGCTGTAATAGCTACTGTAAATTGTACAGTGCAGTCAGATTAACAAGAATTTAAGCTTTCAACCGATATAAGACACTTATATGTACCTAAATGTTGAATATCCATAATTTTATGATTATTTATTTGAATTGCATGCCCTCCAGTCTCCCGTAAGGGGCACGCCTATCCCAAACAGACCGAAAATAACTTCTAGACATCAGGACTGTGATTACTCACCACGGAGTAGCAGAACCCTTTTTCTTCTTTCACGACTCTGACGAACCCGAGGCGAAGGATATATGGCTCCCTCGGGAACAGGCCATGACCCCAGTGATCCGGGTAAAGAGGAGGAGGAGAAAGAGAGGCTGGAGAGCAGGCTGCCTTCTGAGAAGTCAGAGGCTATCGAATAAACCCCTACTTCCCTCAATTCTGCTAGCAAACATGCAATCTTTGGACAATAAAATGGACGAGTTACTGGGAAGATTAAGCTACCAACGTGACATTAAAAACTGTAACATCTAATGCTTCACGGAATCGTGGCCGAACGATGGCAATATCAATATACAGCTGACTGGTTATACGATGTACCGGCAAGATAGAACAGTGGCGTCTGGTAAGAAGGGGCGGCGGTCTATGTATTTTTGTAAACAACAGCTGGTGCACAATATCTAAGGAAGTCTCGAGCTATTGCTCGCCTGAGGTAGAGTTTCTCATGATAAGCTACAGACCTACCAAGAAAGTTTTCATCCAAATTCTTTGTAACTGTTTACATACCACCACAGTCAGAGGCTGGCACTAAGATAGCATTGAATGAGCTGCATTCCGCCATAAGCAAACAAGAAAACGTTCACCCAGAGGCGACACTCCTAGTAGCGTGGGACTTTAATGCAGGGAAACTTAAAACAGTTTTACCTAATTTCTATCAGCATGTTAAATGTGCAACCAGAGGGAAAATATTTCTGGATCACCAAAACTCCACACACAGAGATGCATACAAAGCTCTCCCTCGCCCTACATTTGGCAAATCTGACCATAATTCATCCTCGTGACTCCTGCTTACAAGCAAATATGAAAGCAGGAAGCACCATTGACAAGATCAATAAAAAATGGTCAGATGAAGCAGATGCTAAGCTACAGGACTGCTTTGCTAGCACAGACTAGATTATATTCATGAATTCCTCCAATGGCATTGAGGAGTGCACCACATCTGTCATTGGCTTCATCAATAAGTGCGTCGATGACGTTGTCCCCAACAGTGACCGTACGTACATATCCCAACCAGAAGCCATGGATTACAGGCAGCATCCGCACTGAGCCAAAGGCTAGAGCTGCCGCTTTCAAGAAGCAGGACTCCAACCCGGAGGCTTATAAAAAATCCCTCCATACCCTCTGATGAACCATCAAACAAGCAAAGCGTCAATACAGGACGAAGATCGAGTTGTACTACACTGGCTCTGATGCTCATCGGATGTGGCAGGGCCTGCAAATCATTACAAATTACAAAGGGAAGCACAGCCGAGAGTTGCCCAGTGACACGAGCCTACCGGACGAGCTAAACTACTTCTATGCTTGCTTCGAGGCAAATAACACTGAAACATGCATGAGAGCACCAGCTGTACCGGAAGACTGTGTGATCATGCTCTCCGCAGCTGATGTAAGTAAGACCTTTAGACAGGTCAACATTCAAAAGGATTACCAGGATGTGTACGCATGCGCTGACCAGCTAGCAAGTGTCTTCACTGACATTTTCAACCTCTCCCTGTCCGAGTCTCTAATACCAACATGTTTTAAGCAGACCACCATAGTCCCTGTGCCCAAGAACACTAAGGTAACCTGCCTAAATGAACACTGACCCGTAGCACTCACGTCTGTAACCATGAAGTGCTTTGAAAGACTGGTCATGGCTCACATCCACACCATCATCCCAGAAACCCTAGACCCACTCCAATTTGCATACTGCCCCAACAGATCCACAGATGATGCAGTCTCTATTTCACTCCACACTGCCCTTTCCCACCTGGACAAAAATAACACATATGAGAGATTGCTATTCATTGACTACAGTTAAGTGTTGAACACCATAGTGCCCTCAAAGCTCATCAATAAGCTAAGGACCCTGGGACTAAACACCTCCCTGTGCAACTGGATCCTGGACTTCCTGACGGGCCGCCCTAAGGTGGTAAGGGCAGGTAACAACACATCCGCCATGCTCATCCTCAACACAGGGGTGCGTGCTCAGCCCCCTCCTGTACTCCCTGTTCACTCATGACTGCACGGCCAGGAACAAGACAAAGGAGATTATTGTGGAAAAAGAGGACCGAGCACGCCCCCCATTCTCATCAATGGGGCTGCAGTGGAGCAGGTTGAGAGCTTCAAGTTACTTGGTGTCCATATCACGAACAAACTAACATGGTCCAAGCACACCATGACAGTTGTGAAGAGGGCATGACAAAACCTATTCCCCCTCAGGAGACTGAAAAGATTTGGCATGGATCCCCAAATTCTTAAAAAGTTCTGCTCGGCCTCCAACCGCAAGGCACTACAAAGGGTAGTGCAAACAGCCCAGTACATCACTGGGGCCAAGCTTCCTGTCATCCAGGACCTCTGTACCAGGCGGTGTCAGGAAGGCCCTAAAAATTGTCAAAGACAGCCACCCTAGTCATAGACTGTTCTATCTGCTACCTCACGGCAAGCGGTACCGGAGCCCAAGTCTAGGTCCAAGAGACTTCTAAACAGCTTCTCCCCCCAAGCCATAAGACTCCTGAACATCTAGTCAAATGGCTACCCAGACTATTTGTATTGCCCCCCCTCTCCACACCATTGCCACTCTCTGTTGTCATCTATGCATAGTCACTTTAATGAACTCTACCTACATGTACATACTACCTCAACTAAGCGGTGCCCCCGCACACTGACTCTGTACTGGCACACCCCTGTGTATATTGTTATTTTTTACTGCTGCTCTTTAATTACTTGTTGCTTTTATCTCTTATTCTAATCCGTATTTCTTGAAACTGCACTGTTGTTTAGGGGCTCGTAAGTAAGCATTTCACTGTTGTATTCGGCGCATGTGACTAATACAATTTGATTTGATTTGATGGCAAAGCATCAATTTCAAACACACACAGATATAGTCACGTCATATGGATGGTGGCGTGTACAGTGTATGAGGACAGGGAGTGATCAGAGTAGCCTGAGGACAGCGCATTGCCCGCATTGTCTCTCTGTATGTGGACATAATGCCTGTGTGCGAGCGCATGTGTGTGTATGCATGTGTGCATGAATTTATAATTGAGGTGCCCTATCTGAATGTACCTTAGTAGTGTAGACTATAGGTGCATGTACTGTATGTATGTATGTATGTGTGTGTGTGTGTGTGTGTGTGTGTGTGTGTGTGTGTGTGTGTGTGTGTGTGTGTGTGTGTGTGTGTGTGCTCTCCTGGCTCACAGCTCCAGCATACTGATTCTTTCTCTCTTTTACTCTCTCCCCTTCTCTCACTCTCCCTATTTTCTCTACCCTCCCTCCCTCTTTCTCTCTCTTTCTCTCCCCCTCACTCTCTCTCTCTCACCCTCCCCCTCTCTCTCTCTCTCCCCTCCACCTCTCTCTCCCACCCCCTCTTCTCTCCCCCTCCCTCTATCTCCCCCGCTCAGTGGAGATCAGTGAAGCGGCACAAGGGAAATAAACAGGCCCAGCTCAGCAGGATGGACCTAATTAAACATAGGGTCTCAGCACTGCAGCCAGACTCTACTGTAGCCACACTGTACTGCAGTCCAGACCTGCCTCTCTTCCTGCCTGCCTATCTCCCTGTCTCCATGTCTGCTTGTCTGTCTGCCTGCCTGTCTTACTACCTGCCTGCCATACTGCCTGCCATACTGCCTGCCATACCTCCTGCCATACTGCCTGCCATACTGCCTGCCATACTGCCTACCTTACTGCCTGCCTGCTTTACTGTCTGCCTGGCATTGCCATGTTCAAACTAAAGCCTCGGAAGTAGAGGGGAATGAGACACCAGCACCTAGCTCATCTATGTTCCACGTCACCTATATTTAGAATTTGAGGGAATTGGAGTGGAGAGGAGAGGTAGTCAGCAGCACAGCAATTAGGTACCGGGGAAACAAATGGACCGTACCTGGGCTTTTAAAAAATGCATTCTATACTCTCAAATGTGGGATTTGAGACATGATAATGATAGGTCTTAGGTTGACGACCCTGTCAATATACTGTAGGCCTCATTTACCTATCTTTAGCTCAGCACAGTTATACAATTTGTTAATTGTGAAAGTCAAATGAATAAGAATAATGTTTAATGTTCCGCAAAGTCATACATTTTGGGATGTGCTATCAATTCAAAAGTGTGAATGGTCTTTTTTTTTATACAATAATTATGTCATGCATTCCATCAAATATGTTAATTCTGACAATTACAACAACACATTTGCTTTTTACACTTATAAAGAACACAAAGAAGAGATTGGAGTTCACCGAGCCACTGATAAAAGCCAAGTACCAATTCTGTGGCTGTCTCCCACAACAAAACATGTTTACCGAGGCTCAATGCTAAACTAAGGTCAGGGGCCAAATGTTGTCAGCTTCTCAAAAGGAGCCCAGGAGAATGGGATAAGGGTGGATTATTAAACAGGCCAGGAGCACAAACACTATACAAGGAATCTGAAAGCAATGGCATTTGAAGTGTATTTCAACAAAGAAAGTTAATCATAGAACATAGACCAAGGGCCAGACTCAGAAGGCTCTTGTAAGTGCAGTGCAGAGTATTGATGTCTCTATGGGTGAAGACTGACAATCCTCCGAGGCAGTCCCATCCCTTAAGTGTTGTGTTGAACACAAATTAATTACTCGTTTTTCTGGCCCATGTACTGTACTATACTGCACCTGCCTCCAGCAAGAAATGTACAACACAGTGCATTCAGCTCTCTCAGGAAATCAAGAAGGGCTTGTGTGTGTGTTTGTGTTTGGTGCGGATGAGGTGGTTGAAAGTAAAACAAGTCTCAATTTGCAGTCTCCCTTTTCTCATTATATCTGACTCTATTCTTTGGGTATAGCCAAATTTGAAAATGCCAACCACACATCTATTTGAAGTAATCTACACTGACAGTTAGGTGTTATTTTGTATACTCAGTGTACACTATCGTTCAAAAGTTTGGGGTCACTGCTCAGTTGTGCACCGCGGCCTCCCACTCCTTTTTCTATTCTGGTTAGAGACAGTTTGCGCTGTTCTGTGAAGGGAGTGGTACACAGTGTTGTACGAGATCTTCAGTTTCTTGGCAATTTGTTGCATGGAATAGCCTTCATTTCTCAGAACAATGATAGACTGATGAGTTTCAGAAGAAAGTTCTTTGTTTCTGGCCATTTTGAGCCTGTAATCGAACCCACAAATACTGATGCTCCAGATACTCAACTAGTCTAAAGAAGGCCAGTTTAATTGCTTCTTTAATCAGTACAACAGTTTTCAGCTGTGCTAACATAATTGCAAAAGGGTTTTCTAATGATCAATTAGCCTTTTAAAATGATAAACTTGGATTAGCTAACACAGCGTGCCATTGGAACACAGTAGCGATGGTTTCTGATAATGGGCCTCTGTACGACTATGTAGATATTCCATAAAAAATCTGCCGTTTCCAGCTACAATTGTCATTTTCAGAATTAACCATGTCTACACTGTATTTCTGATCAATTTGATGTTATTTTAATGGACAAAAAAATTGATTTTCTTCTAAAAACAAGGACATTTCTAAGTGACCCCAAACTTTTGAACGGTAGTGTATATCCTAATGATGCCAATGAATTCCAAAAAGAGTTAACATTGTACAGTATATTAAGCTAAACCCCTTGACCTTTATGGTATTACTTAAAGTAAACAATACCATCTCCGGTAACACTAGTCTTAAAGCACTTATGGCAGGAGAGAAGTAGCGAACTCCATTCGCATTGTGATGCTTATCTGACATTTTCCAGTGGCCTGTGTGGCCTCTGTCAGCTGTGATTGCCACCAGAACATACTGGCAGTAGCTCTCTCTCTCTCACTCCTCCCTCCTTTCCTCCACATCTCTCTGTCCCTCGTTCTCCCTCTCTTCCCTCATCCCTATTAAAAACCATTACGCCTAACACAGAGCTGATATCCTGAACTTTGCCTCCACTGAGAATCTAATGACAGTACTTGCCGAGACCCAGACAAACTGTGGGTACCGACTTACTGGAGAGCATTCCAGGACTGGAATTTGGACAGAAGCCAATAATGACAACGCACTCCTCTAGGATTGCATTGGGATCTCTCACAAATGTCCATTGTGTTTACAATATGTGGTAGTGTGCGTGTGGTTGTCCTGGCGGCGACTGCACTCTGAATCCTGTGGTATTCTCCTTAATCCAGGCCCTTACAGACCTGATATTCTGTCTCCATAAATAATTCATATCATAAAATCATTTCTCCCCAAAAAGCAGTGAGCATGATTATGATGTGATCCTGATGATAGGGGATGGCCCTTGACTGAGTAACTATGCACTCTCCTACACACTGTCCAACCTTTCTAGAGAGGTAAGTCTCCGAAGTCCTTGTCTCAGAATGGTAGTGATCCTACCGTCTATTCCAGGCTGCTGAGGTGATTTAGCATCAAACCATGCACTTGAGGCTGCTAATGAGCGAGAGTTGTGCTAATCACTGCAGCTCCATATTCATGCAATCAGAAAAGATTTTAAAAATATGCACTGGTACAGCTTTATTTGCATCGATTTTCTAACCTTTGATGTATCTGCTTGTAAGAGCTCTTTGGGTTATATATAATCTACCAACCTTTTAAATGTGCATGAGATTGTCGTGTGTCAGCCAAATGAGACAGAATATTGACGAACCAATTATTTTGCATTTCTGTAAATGTCCTTTGGACACATGTGAAAAACAAATGCTCAGTGGCAGCAGCATAATGACCAGATGTTGGCTATAACCAACCTGGTGTTGGCTATAAGCAGCCTGGTGTTGCCTATAACCAGCATGGTGTTGGCTCTAACCAGCATGGTGTTGGCTATAACCAGCCTGGTGTTGACTATAACCAGCCTGGTGTTGGCTATAACCAGCATGGTGTTGACTATAACAGCAGGTGTGCTATAACTAGCCTGATGTTGGCTATAACCAGCATGGTGTTGGCTATAACCAGCCTGGTGTTGCTATAACCAGCCTGATGTTGACTATAACAGCAGGTGTGCTATAACTAGCCTGATGTTGGCTATAACCAGCATGGTGTTGGCTATAACCAACCTGGTGTTGGCTATAAGCAGCCTGGTGTTGCCTATAACCAGCATGGTGTTGGCTCTAACCAGCATGGTGTTGGCTATAACCAGCCTGGTGTTGACTATAACCAGCCTGGTGTTGGCTATAACCAGCATGGTGTTGACTATAACAGCAGGTGTGCTATAACTAGCCTGATGTTGGCTATAACCAGCCTGGTGTTGCTATAACCAGCCTGATGTTGACTATAACAGCAGGTGTGCTATAACTAGCCTGATGTTGGCTATAACCAGCATGGTGTTGGCTATAACCAGCCTGATGTTGGCTATAAGCAGCCTGGTGTTGACTATAACAGCAGGTGTGCTATAACCAGCCTGGTGTTGACTATAACAGCAGGTGTGCTTTAACCAGCCTGGTGTTGGCTATAGCAGCAGGTGTGCTATAACCAGCCTGGTGTTGACTATAACAGCAGGTGTGCTATAACCAGCCTGGTGTTGGCTATAGCAGCAGGTGTGCTATAACCAGCCTGATGTTGGCTATAAGCAGCCTGGTGTTGACTATAACAGCAGGTGTGCTATAACCAGCCTGGTGTTGGCTATAGCAGCAGGTGTGCTATAACCAGCCTGGTGTTGACTATAACAGCAGGTGTACTATAACCAGCCTGGTGTTGGCTATAGCAGCAGGTGTGCTATAACCAGCCTGATGTTGGCTATAATCAGCCTGGTGTTGACTATAACAGCAGGTGTGCTATAACCAGCCTGGTGTTGACTATAACAGCAGGTGTGCTATAACCAGCCTGGTGTGGGTGGTTCTCTTCTATTCAGGACAGATGTTTCATACTGGGAGATTAATTTACAAACATGTCGTTTTGCATCCACCTTACTCTTTGCTGAGTATGATGATACGTTAAAAGGAAGTGTACACTGTGTTTGCACACAATAAAAGGTTAGCTGGTATCCTTGCAAGTGCAGTTGGATAATTTCATATTACCGACGTTGAATGCTGCAGTTCCGCTATAGGTAACTATTGCAGTGAATGTAAAAGTCCCTAGTAACAAAAATGAGGATGTAATAACAAAATAAATTATTTTTTTAGCATTATTCCGCCACCATGGCTGCATGATTGCCGTCAGTGGTAAGTGGGCAGGGGTCAGTGTTTTTCATTTTAGCCAACTAATCACTACCAAAAGTAGGTCTTGTCACCCTGAGAACAAGCCACAAGAACAGCATTTTGGACATTGTTGTTGATTTTGTTAAAATGGTCAATTCTCAATGCAGGGTTCCATTTAATACTGCTCAGCTCCAAGGAGGTGATAAGGATTTTTATATAAATACTGACAGGCTTACCGTAGATGAAAAAGCAATTACCAGAACATATCATTACAAGACTGGCTGTCATGCTAATATCTACATCAAATCAAATCAAAGTTTATTTGTCACGTGCGCAGAGTACAACAGGTGTGTACATGTAGGTATCGTTAAAGTGACTATGCATATATGATGAACAGAGAGTAGCAGAAGCGTAAAAAGAGGGGTTGATGGGTGGTGGGACACAATGCAGATAGCCCGGTTACCTAATGTGCGGGAGCACTGGTTGGTCGGGACAATTTAGGTAGTATGTACATGAATGTATAGTTAAAGTGACTATGCATATAGGATAAACAGAGAGTAGCAGCAGTAGGGGGGGGGGGGGGTTACCTGTTCAGGAGTCTTATGGCTTGGGGATAAAAAACTGTTGAGAAGCCTTTATGTCCTAGACTCTTACCATGCGGTAATAGAAAGAACAGTCTCAGGTGGCTGGGGTAGTTGACACTTTTTAGGGCCTTCCTCTGACACCGCCTGGTGTCGAGGTCCTGGATGGCAGGCAGCTTTGCCCCAGTGATGTACTGGGCCGTACGCACTACCCTCTGAAGTGCCTTGCGGTCGGAGGCCAAACAATTGCCGTACAGGATATCAGGACCCATGCCAAATCTTTTTCGTTTCCTGAGGGGGAATAGGCTTTGTCGTGCCCTCTTCACGACTGTTTAGGTGTGTTTGGACCATTCTAATTTGTTGTTGATGTGGACACCAAGGAATTTGAAGCTCTCAACCTGCTCCACTACAGCCCCGTCAATGAGAATGAGGACGTGCTCGGTGCTCCTTTTCCTGTAGTCCACAATCATCTCCTTAGTCTTGGTTACGTTGAGGGACAGGTTGATATTCTGGCACCACCCGGCCAGGTATCTGACCTCCTCCCTATAGGCAGTCACGTCTTTGTCGGTGATCAGGCCTACGCCCTGGCCATAGAGAGGCTTTTATTCTCTATTTTGGTCAGGCCAGAGTGTGACTAGGGTGGGCATTCTAGTTTCTTTATTTCTATATTTTCTGTTTCTATGTTGGGTATGGTTCTCAATCAGGGACAGCTATCTATTGTAGTCTCTGATTGGGAATCATACTTAGGCAGCCCGTTTTGCCACCTTAGTTATGGGCAGTTGTCTTTGTTCGTGGCCTATATAACCAAAGTAAGCTTCACGGTCGTTTCCTTATTCTTTGTTTTATTGGCGACATTTATAAATCAAAATAAATGTACGCTCACCATGCTGCACCTTGGTCCGGTCATTTCCACCCTGACGACAAATTGTGACAGAACTACCCATCACAAATGGGCCAAGCAGCGTGGTAAGGAGGACTGGACATGGGAGGAGATCCTGGTGGGAAAGGATCGCCTGCCGTGGGAGCAGGTGGAAGCAGCGAGGAAGGCGGAGGCAGCGAGATAAAGGGCCCAGGATTACACAGGGTCACGGCTGGCACGAAAAACCTGTGCCCCTCCAAAGAATTGGGGGGTGAACACGGGGAGTGTGGCAGAGTAAGGATACAGACCTGAGTCAACTCCTCATGCTTACCGTAAGGAGCGTGGTACTGGTCCGTGTTATGCGGTGGAGCGCACAGTGTCTCCAGTGCGCGTTCACAGCCCGGTGCGCTACATTCCAGCTCCCCGCATTGGACGGGCTAGAGTGGGCATCCAGCCAGGACGGATGGTGCGCGCCTGGCCTCCAGTGCGTCTCTTCGGGCCAGGATATCCTGCGCCGGCTCTGCGCACTGTGTCTCCGGTGCGTCTGCACAGCCCAGTGTGTCCTGTGCCTGCTCCCAGAACCAGGCCTCCTGTATGTCTCCCCAGCCTGGTGTGTCCTGTGCCTGCTCCCAGAACCAGGCCTCCTGTATGTCTCCCCAGCCTTGTAAGCCCTGTGGCAGCTCCACGCACCAGGCTGCCTATACGTCTCCTCACTCCAGTGAGGATCCATGGCACGAATTGTAAAGTGGCTGTTCCACTGGATGTCATAAGGTGAAAGCACCAATTTGTAAGTCGCTCTGGATAAGAGCGTCTGCTAAATGACTTAAATGTAAATGTAAACGAAGCTTCCATTGAGGATCCATGGCCCAAAGCCTCCAGTGATGATCCATGGCACGAAGCCTCCAGTGATGATCCATGGCACGAAGCCTCCAGTGATGATCCATGGCACGAAGCCTCCAGTGATGATTCATGGCACGAAGCCTCCTGTGATGATCCATGCCCGGAGCCTGCAGTGAGGATCAATGGCACGAAGCCTCCAGCATTGATCTGCGGTCCGAAGCCTCCAGCAACGGTCCCCAGTCCGGAGCCTGCAGCGAGTGTCCCCAGTCCGGGGCCTGCAGCGAGGGTCCCCAGTCCGGGGCCTGCAGCGAGGGTCCCCAGTCCGGGGCCTTCAACGAGGGTCCCCAGTCCACAGCGAATCCTTAGCTTGGTGATGAGCTTTGAGGGTACTATGGTGTTGAACGCTGAGCTGTAGTCAATGAACAACATTCTCACATAGGTGTTCCTTTTGTCCAGGTGGGAAAGGGCAGTGTGGAGTGCAATAGAGATTGCATCATCTGTGGATCTGTTGGGGCGGTATGCAAATTGGAGTGGGTCTAGGGTTTCTGGGATAATGGGGTTGATGTGAGCCATTACCAGCCTTTCAAAGCACTTCATGGCTACGGACGTGAGTGCTACGGGTCTGTAGTCATTTAGGCAGGTTGCCTTTGTGTTCTTGGGCACAGGGACTATGGTGGTCTGCTTGAAGCATGTTGGTATTACAGACTCAATCAGGGACATGTTGAAAATGTCAGTGAAGACACCTGCCAGTTGGTCAGCCCATGCCCGGAGCACACATCCTGGTAATCCGTCTGGCCCCGCAGCCTTGTGTATTTTGACCTGTTTAAAGGTCTTACTCATGTCGGCTACGGAGAGCGTGATCACACAGTCGTCCGGAACAGCTGATGCTCTCATGCATGCCTCAGTGTTGCTTTCCTCGAAGCGAGCATAGAAGTGATATAGCTAGCCTGGTAGGCTTATGTCACTGGGTAGCTCGTGGCTGTCCTTCCCTTTGTAGTCTGTAATAGTTTGCAAGCCCTGCCACATCCGACGAGCGTCGGAGCCGGTGTAGTATGATTCAATCTAACCCTGTATTAATGCTTTGCCTGTTTGATGGTTCGTCGCAGGGCAGAGCGGGATTTCTTGTAAGATTCCGGTTTAGAGTCCCGCACCTGAAAGCGGCAGCTCTACCCTTTAGCTCTGTGCGAATGTTGCCTGTAATCCATGGCTCTGGTTGGGGTATGTACGTACAGTCACTGTGGGGACAACGTCCTCAATGCACTTATTAATAAAGCCAGTGACTAATGTGGTGTATTCCTCAATGTCATCGGAAGAATCCCGGAACATGTTCCAGTCTGTGATAGCAAAGCAGTCCTGTAGTTTAGTATCTGCTTCATCTGACCATTTTTTATAGACCGAGTCACTGGTGCTTCCTGCTTTAATTTTGACTTGTAAGCAGGAATCAGGAGGATAGAGTTGCGGTCGGATTTACCAAATGGAGGGCGTTGGAGATCTTTGTACGGGTCTCTGTGTGTGGAGTACAGGTCATCTAGAATATTTTTCCCTCTGGTCGCACATTTAACATGTTGATAGAGATTTGGTAGAACTGATTTAAGTTTCCGTGCATTAAAGTCTCCGGCCACTAGGAGCGCCGCCTCTGGGTGAGTGGTTTCCTGTTTGCTTTTTTCCTTATACAGCTGACTGAGTGCGGTCTTAGTGCAAGCATCTGTCTGTGGTGGTAAATAAACAGCCACGAAAAGTATAGCTGAGAACTATCTAGGCAAGTAGTGTGGCCTGCAGTTTATCACAATATACTCCACTTCAGGCGAGCAAATTCTAGAGACTTCCTTAGATTTCGTGCACCAGCTTTTGTTTACAAATATGCACAGACCGCCACCCCCTCGTCTTACCGGAGTGTGCTGTTCTATCCTGCCGGTGCAGCGTGTATCCCGCTAGCTGAATATCCATGTCGTGATTCAGCCACGATTCCGTGAAGCATACGTTTTTGGTGTCCCGTTGGTAGGATATTAGTGATCGTACCTCGTCTAGTTTATTGTCCAATGATTGCACGTTGGCGCGTAATATTGACGGTAACGGCAGCTTTCCTAGTTGTCTTCTGCCCGTCCTCACGAGGCATCCGGCTCTTCGTCCTCTGCGTCTCTTCCTTTTGTGAATAATTGGGATGTCTGCCCTGTGGGGTGTTTGGAGAATATTGTGTGAGTCCTGCTTGTTGTTGTTGAAGAAATCTTTGTCTAATCTGAGGTGAGTGATCTCTGTCCTGATATCCACAAGCTCCTTTCTTCCGTAAGATACGGTTGCAGAAACATGATGTACATAATCATTTACAAATATTGCGGAAAAAAACCACATAATAGCACAATTGGTTAGGAGAATGTAAAACGGCAGCCATCTCCTCCGGCGCCATCACTAACCATTCCCATTATCATTCCTCCTGTAATGCTAAATGACATTAAGTCATGTAACAGAATTACATGATTACAATGTTTTACATTGGAG
The DNA here is from genome assembly GCF_034236695.1 of Oncorhynchus nerka. Taxonomy (NCBI): domain Eukaryota; kingdom Metazoa; phylum Chordata; class Actinopteri; order Salmoniformes; family Salmonidae; genus Oncorhynchus; species Oncorhynchus nerka. Next base: position 67,541,925 of record NC_088415.1, read on the forward strand.
ACTCGTGATTCCATCATTTAACATGAATGAACTTAACATGAATGTACTGTATAGGAAATTAAAATAGAACATCCCACAATACAATAGACATTGAAAAGGGAACTGCTCCACTTTTCCTGGCATTCTGACTCATTTTATTCTTGGAATAAATTAAAGTCCATTGCATATCAGACAAAAACAACACTCTTCGTCCAAAAACAGAACATACTGAAGTAGTCTTTTCATTGACAGGAAAATATCTTAAAATGTTTAGAGAATGCACCAACATTGAATTATCTTTCTCCAAACACTTTAATTGAACTCTCTGTCTCTCCTTTCTGTTTTCTCATTCCCCAGGACTATAGTATGTACCTTTCTTTCAATTTCTTTCTTTCACTTGTCAAAGCTGAAGGATTACTGTTTGTTGTACTTTGGTGTAATGAAAATGTGTTTTCATGAGGTTGCAAAAATGTTGTTCTCTAACTTTTAGGGGGATAGTTTGTTATTGTTTTATTCCTTCCTTATAAGAAGTGTTTCTGTGTTGAACTTCCTTCCTTGTATGGATTATGTAAAGGCTTTAGAGACATACATCACATGTTCTTTATTACTGTTATCAGCTCATATTTTTTATATGAGGCAACTTCATCACAGACTTTCAATATCTACTTTAAGATGCATTCTTGAAATGGATTGCACTCTCAAGCACTGTTTATTACTGACAAGACCCCTTAGCTGTGAGTACATACCTTCATTATCTGAATCCATGGCTACAATATCTACTGTAGGATTGATATTCACACTAAAGAGGAAGATACCCTGATCCCTACGGGTCTGAAAACAACTTGTTTGTATGCTTATCTGCAATTTCATAAAGGTCTTTTCCTGAAAGTTGCGTATTTTTCTATTGATTTTGACCCTGTCAAGCATAACTTTCAGAACAGAAGGACTTGCTGTATATTCGTTGTGGGAGTTAGACCAGAACAACAATCAAATCTGGATTTCCTGAACTAATGAAAAAGCATTGTTAATTGTTACTGTGTTCATAGCCAGTAATGGGTAATAAGATGTTTATAAACAGACATTCACAAAACCCCAGCCCTAGCCTTAACTCTAACCCAAGCCCTAGTCTTAACTCTAACCCTGGCCCTAGCCTTAACTCTAACCCTAGCCTTAACTCTTTCCCTAGCCCTAGCCTTAACTCTAACCCTAGCCCTAGCCTTAACTCTAACCCTAGCCCTAGCCTTAACTCTAACCCTAGCCATAGCCTTAACTCTAACCCTAGCCCTAGCCTTAACTCTAACCCTAGCCCTAGCCTTAACTCTAACCCTAGCCATAGCCTTAACTCTAACCCTAGCCCTAGCCTTAACTCTAACCCTAGCCATAGCCTTAACTCTAACCCTAGCCATAGCCTTAACTCTAACCCTAGCCATAGCCTTAACTCTAACCCTAGCCCTAGCCTTAACTCTAACCCTACCCCTAGCCTTAACTCTAACCCTAGCCTTAACTCTAACCCTACCCCTAGCCTTAACTCTAACCCTACCCCTAGCCTTAACTCTAACCCTAGCCTTAACTCTAACCCTAGCCTTAACTCTAACCCTAGCCTTAACTCTAACCCTAGCCATAGCCTTAACTCTAACCCTAGCCCTAGCCTTAACTCTAACCCTAGCCCTAGCCTTAACTCTAACCCTACCCCTAGCCTTAACTCTAACCCTAGCCTTAACTCTAACCCTACCCCTAGCCTTAACTCTAACCCTACCCCTAGCCTTAACTCTAACCCTAGCCTTAACTCTAACCCTAGCCTTAACTCTAACCCTAGCCTTAACTCTAACCCTAGCCCTAGCCTTAACTCTAACCCTAGCCCTAGCCTTAACTCTAACCCTAGCCCTAGCCTTAACTCTAACCCTAGCCTTAACTCTAACCCTAGCCTTAACTCTAACCCTAGCCTTAACTCTAACCCTAGCCTTAACTCTAACCCTAGCCCTAGCCTTAACTCTAACCCTACCCCTAGCCTTAACTCTAACCCTAGCCTTAACTCTAACCCTACCCCTAGCCTTAACTCTAACCCTACCCCTAGCCTTAACTCTAACCCTAGCCTTAACTCTAACCCTAGCCTTAACTCTAACCCTAGCCTTAACTCTAACCCTAGCCTTAACTCTAACCCTAGCCCTAGCCTTAACTCTAACCCTAGCCCTAGCCTTAACTCTAACCCTACCCCTAGCCTTAACTCTAACCCTAGCCCTAGCCTTAACTCTAACCCTAGCCTTAACTCTAACCCTCTAACCTAACCCTAGCCTTAACTCTAACCCTAACTCTAACCCTAGCCTTAACTCTAACCCTAGCCCTAGCCTTAACCCTAACCCTAGCCTTAACTCTAACCCTAGCCCTAGCCTTAACTCTAACCCTAGCCTTAACTCTAACCCTAGCCCTTTAACTCTAACCCTAGCCCTAGCCTTAACTCTAACCCTAGCCCTAGCCTTAACTCTAACCCTAGCCTTAACTAACCCTAGCCTTAACTCTAACCCCTAACCTTAACTCTAACCCTAGCCTTAACTCTAACCCTAGCCCTAACTCTAACCCTACCCCTAGCCTTAACTCTAACCCTTAACTCTAACCCTAGCCTTAACTCTAACCCTAGCCTAGCCTTAACTCTAACCCTAGCCTTAACTCTAACCCTAGCCTAACTCTAACCCTAGCCTTAACTCTAACCCTAGCCTTAACTCTAACCCTAGCCCTAGCCTTAACTCTAACCCTAGCCCTAGCCTTAACTCTAACCCTACCCCTAGCCTTAACTCTAACCCTAGCCTTAACTCTAACCCTAGCCTTAACTCTAACCCTAGCCTTAACTCTAACCCTAGCCCTAGCCTTAACTCTAACCCTAGCCTTAACTCTAACCCTAGCCCTAGCCTTAACTCTAACCCTAGCCTTAACTCTAACCCTAGCCTTAACTCTAACCCTAGCCTTAACTCTAACCCTAGCCTTAACTCTAACCCTAGCCCTAGCCTTAACTCTAACCCTAGCCTTAACTCTAACCCTAGCCAAACCTCTGATGCAGGATGATGCTAGTACAGAGCAAGGAAAACAACATCTCTCAAAACAGTGACTGGAGCATATTATTGTCTTCCTCTAAAACAAACAGCACACATTCCCTACACTGAGCTCTCCAAGAGTCCAAACAAAGGGTGAAGATTTAAGATGGATTACATTTCATTGATGCATGTGGACTTTGGCACACTTTGACAACCACTTTAACATTCTCATACGGAGGCCTTATTGAAGAGCCTTAACAACACTAAGAAGCAAACACATGCTGAGGACTGAGTCCTACAGACATCTTCTCTAATGCATTAACGACTTGGCTGTTATATGTTATGTACTCAATCTTGAGAATGAATCTGTTGTGATTGATAACAAAATGCAACTTTTAAAAGTCTTCCTGAAGCAAGGAATCGATGTGAGATATATGCACATGCATTTGCAATATGTTTCAATGGGCATTTACCATCACAAATTTGTCATGCTATAAAAATCCTGCAGGAATGCGAAATTGACTGGCCCGATGAACGGGATGGCTGGGCAGTGAGTCTGGTTCCTCTCTATCGCTCATTAGGCTTGATTTCAGAATGTCACTTTGGTGATGGTACCTCACTGTTTAAACATATTGCAAATGGACAATAGTCACCAGCAAGTCACTGTCCATCAGTCAATTAGATATCATTCTGACACCAAACTGATACAAACTGAAACCAAACCCACTTTTTCCAACTCGTTTAGTAGCCAACTATCACATACTACAGAGCTGGCCTAAAATTCACAACGCCTTCTATTCAAACCATAATAAAAATGTAAAACACATAGTTACGTTCCAGCTGCGGGTCCAATTCTTATGGTATGTGTAGGCCTAGCTGAGGCGACACCAAATCCCAAGTTTTGGCTCGATAGGTCCTTTGGTGCCAGAGCAAGACCCTAATTGGTGCTGAAAATCCACTTTTTTTCCATGACTTGCTACGGGGTCCTTGAATGAGCTATCAGACAGAAACGTTGGGGTCCGTCTATATGGGCCGGGACAGTCGCAATGCACCTAGTCTTGCGACTCTGGGACATTTCTAAATGTTGTCATTTTCATGATGCAAAAATGAATTGAAGTTATTGAAAATGTACGAGGCTGTTTCTCGGTCCGAGAACCTTCTAGAGCCACATAACTCACCACGCACTATTGACCTGAGGTCTAGAACAGGTTTCTAAAGTTTTGGAACTCTACGTCTGACGGTTCTTTAAAAGTTTACATTTACATTTACATTTAAGTCATTTAGCAGACGCTCTTATCCAGAGCGACTTACAAATTGGTGCGTTCACCTTAAGACATCCAGTGGAACAGCCACGTTACAATAGTGCATCTAAATCTTTTAAGGGGGGTGAGAAGGATTACTTTATCCTATCCTAGGTATTCCTGAAAGAGGTGGGGTTTCAGGTGTCTCCGGAAGGTGGTGATTGACTCCGCTGTCCTGGCGTCGTGAGGGAGTTTGTTCCACCATTGGGGGGCCAGAGCAGCGAACAGTTTTGACTGTTTTTAAAAGTTCTAACAAGGTTAACTAATGCAGGCAGTGTATGTCTCTACGCACCCCAATGGGTCCCTCCTTCCAATCTGTGTGTGTGTGTGATTTAGTTTTTCTTTGAAATTTTATGGGGAAAATTACTGATTTACAGTTCATGGGGGTTGCCTAATCACACATATGAAGTTTTGGAAAGATCTGACTTTTTTAACCCTTCGAAACAGCCCCTGGTACACCAATTATGGCACTTCCGGTTGGCACAGGAAGCTATAACTAAACTCATATCCTGATTGGGGTATGCCTTTACAGAATCCCGAGTTTTAAGTCTTTACGTTAAGAACTGAGTTATTTACGGAGGGTTTAGTGAGTGTGTGTTATTTCAGAAAATCATAGAAAATCACAGAAATCTCGCAGAGCTCCGCAGCACACTTTAAAAAGATTCGTATGAACACCCTGCAACTGGATCTGTAACTGTTTTTAAAAAACTATTTTTGAACATCACCAATTTGACATTGTACGATTTCTCTTAACCTCATAGTCCGACCCATCCCGGATCCAGTATCTTGACTACGGCTCAAGCTCATTAGCATAACGCACAATGCGAAAAAATATTCCTAAAAATATTTAACCTCCACACATTAACAAGTAAAATAGCTCAAATGAAAGATAAACAAGTTGTTTATCTACCCAGCAAGTCAGATTTCTAAAATGTTTTACGGCGAAAACATAGCACATATTTATATTAGATCACCACCGAAACAAAAGGCAAGCGGCGGCCATTTTGCCCCAGAAAAAATAATAATAATATATAATTCACTAACCTTTTGAAAATCTTCATCAGATGACAGTAATATTACATGTTACACAGTACATTTAATTTTTTTTCAATAATATGCTATATAATATCCATAAATCTCGGTTGACGACATTTAAAAAAAAACATGCTACTCAAATGTCAGGAGAAATGATGATAGCTCCGACAGATAACGTCAGATAACAAGCAATAAACATGACTAAATATACATGTTCTACATATATTTACAAAGATACACTTCTTCTTAATGCAACCGCTGTATTACATTTATTTTTAACGTTACAGACATCGTTCACTTGGCTATACTAGGAGTCGGCGCTCAGATATTAGCAGTACGTTTGGAGTCCACAGAAACCCAAAATAACCACATAAATATTCCCTTACCTTTGATGTTCTTCCATCAGAAGACGTAGAAGGAGTCATACTTACCCAATAAATCGTTTGGTTTCACGAAGCTAACTGCTTCAGCTGAAATGCATCAAAAATGACTTCTGGTCCAGCACTCTTGCGCACCAAAACTTCCAATTTACATATTATATGTCGATTAAACTGGTCAAATGATGTGCAAAATCGAGCTTTATGCTGTTGTTAGCATGTAGAACAAAGGACAGCGCTAACAGACAAACCGGCTTCAAATGCTGCATGTTGGAAAAAGACGTACTCCAAATCGGCCGCGCGCAATAATGCAATTTCGCGCGCCAAAGGTGCAGGGCTCGTGCGATTCTCACAGTGAACGTGCCATTTGAAAGCAGACATCGCGCTGGACAGATAGAGACTGTTCCTGGATCCGTAGCTGCTTGGGAGGGTGTTGGCGATGACGTCAAAGTAGACCCAACTTTTCTATTCTTCACAGAGTGTTTGGGAGAATGGCTCTCCTGAGAGTTCTGCTTTACATACAGACATAATTTAAACGGTTTTAGAAACTTTAGAGTGTTTTCTATTCAATAATAATTTTTATATGCATATATTAGCAATTTTGGGAAAAAATATTTTCAGTTTACTATGGGTACGCACTTTCTCCAACAGGGGCAGTATAGAGCGAGAGTTCTAAGAGGTTAACCTCTTCAACCTATGGGGGCGCTATGTCATTATTGGATAAAAAAACGTGCCCGTTTTAAGCGCAATATTTTGTCACGAAAAGATGCTCGACTATGCATATAATTGGCAGCTTTGGAAAGAAAACATTCTGACATTTTCAAAACTGCAAAGATATTATCTGTGAGTGCCACAGAACTCATGCTGCAGGCGAAACCAAGATGAAACCTCAAACAGGAAATGAGCAGAATTTTTGAGGCTCTGTGTCCCATCGTCTCCTTATATGGCTGTGAATGTGCCATGAATGAACTTGAGCTCTCTGCCGTTCGTCCAAGATGTCTGCAGCATTGTGACGTATTTGTAGGCATATCATTGGAAGATTGACCATAAGAGACTACATTTACCAGGGGTCCACCCGGTGTCCTGTGTCGAAATTATTGCGTAACCTCTAGGTCCATGTGCGTTCCATTTCTTCAGAAGAGAAAGTCAACTGCCACGATGGATTTATCGTCGATAGATATGTGAAAAACACCTTGAGGATTGATTCTAAACATCGTTTGCCATGTTTCTGTCGATATTATGGAGTTAATTTGGAAAAAAGTTCGCGTTTTAATGACTTAATTTTCGTTTTTTTTCTTACCCAAACGTGATGGAGAAAACGGAGCGATTTGTCAACACAAATAATCTTTTTGTAAAAACTGAACATTTGCAATCTAACTGAGAGTCTCCTCATTGAAAACATCTGAAGTTCTTCAAAGTTCTTCAAAGGTAAATGATTTTATTTGAATGTTTTTCTGGTTTTTGTGAAAATGTTGCTTGCTGAATGTCAGGCATAATACTATGCTAGGCTATCAATAGTGTTACACAAATGCTTGTTTTGCAATGGTTGAGAAGCATATTTTTGAAAATCTGAGATGACAGTGTTGTTAGCAAAAGGCTAAGCTTGAGAGCAAATAGATTTATTTCATTTCATTTGCGATTTTCATGAATAGTTAACGTTGCGTTATTCTAATGAGCTTGCGGATAGATTTACACAATCCTGGATACAGGTTTCTTTCGTAGCTAAACGTGACGCAGAAAACGGAGCAATTTGTCCTAAAGAAATCATCTTTTTGTAAAAACTGAACATTTGCTATCTAACTGAGAGTCTCCTCATTGAAAACATCTGAAGTTCTTCAAAGGTAAATTATTTTATTTGAATGTTTTTCTGGTTTTTGTGAAAATGTTGCCTGCTGAATGCTAACGCTAAATGCTACGCTAGCTATCAATAGTGTTACACAAATGCTTGTTTTGCAATGGTTGAGAAGCATATTTTGAAAATCTGAGATGACAGTGTTGTTAACAAAAATCTAAGCTTGAGAGCTAGCACATTGATTTCATTTCATTTGCGATTTTCATGAATAGTTAACGTTGCGTTATGGTAATGAGCTTGAGGCTGTATTCACGATCCCGGATCCGGGATGGCTCGTCGCAACAGGTTAAACGACGATAGATAAATGTCTGGTTCTTTTTTTATTGACACCGTAGGTTCCTTTACTTTGACGTGAAGCGGAAAAATTATTGCTCTATTTTCATTTTGGACCTTTAATCCCAGAAAAATGGCCATAACTCAAAAACTATTGAGGCCTCGACACCATCTTTTTCGGGGCCAACTGCCCATTATAACAAACCTACGCTCACCAAGTTTCGTCTTCGAAGTCTTTTCCGTTTTGGAGATAAGGCCACGTCGTGATTCGTGATGTTTTGTACATTTGCAATATGATTCCATTCGCCCTCTTGTGGGATTTATCGGGACATCGGAAAAATGACCAAAATTTGACTATGTTATAAAACGGAAACCGAATGTCCGAGAGAGTTCGTTTGATTACTTCCCGGTAGATCCGGCCCTGCCGCAAGGCCCGACTCCATCCGCGAATTTTACAAACGTTTTCGGACGTCTGGTAAGGGACCGTACATTTGCAATATGGACTTTCTCACTAACCATATGGCGACTGTCAAAATGTTCCCTTAAGGTATGGAAGACCTTGCCCACGAATGAGTAGGCTTCTGAACCAGCTACGCCATAGTCTAGGACCGATAGGAATGTTGTAACGGTTTTCTTCTTGGCAAGGAGAGGCGGACCAAAATGCAGCGTGGTTATAGTTCATGTTTTTAATATAGGAAAACTCAACATATGAACATAATACAAAACAATAAACGTTGCAAAACCGAAACAGCCCTATCTGGTGCAACAAACACAAAGACAGGAAACAACCACCCACAAAACCAAACACAAAACAGGCTACCTAAATATGGTTCCCAATCAGAGACAATGACTAACACCTGCCTCTGATTGAGAACCATATCAGGCCCAAACACAGAAACAGACAAACTAGACATCCAACATAGAATGCCCACTCAGATCACACCCTGACCAGACAAAACATAGAAACATACAAAGCAAACTATGGTCAGGGTGTGACAAATGTTGACTGAATCATTTGCTTTCTACTATTTAGCGAGAGACAGGACCTATTTCGGTAGAAGAAGCCCATTTCTATTCTCAGCTTCTTATTAACTAATCAATATGCTTTTTAAAATATAGCTTTTCATCTACCCAGGTGTCCAGATAATTTTAAGCAGGGACACAAACAATATAGACGCCATCCAAAGCAATGTTCAGTAGCCCGGAAACTGCCGGGGAAATATCAGGCCACAGAGAGATCCATGAGATTTAAACTTCACTCAACTTTCTAGAGCCGTGGTCACCAACCGGTCGGATGGCCAAACATTTAATCTCAGGTTGTTGACAGTAGGTGCACCCGATTCAGCTGCCCTGTGCATGGGTTGGCGAACTGTTGCCATTTTAAACCATTTAATGTATCTGAAGGTACAAACTGTGCCTTCCCGGTGGGCCCATAGAGCAAATAAAGTTCACTATAGGCCTACCGCCAACCAATCGGAGTGCTCAGATTACCGTGTCAGCAGTAATGTGTCTGCAGTAAGGATCTTGAAATGGTTGGTGACCACTGTTCTAGAGTTTTCTCTGATAACACTATCAACATTTCCTTTTACTGTGGCAATTGTGATCGAATCAAAGCAATATTAGCCACTTTCAATGCAACATACCGAAATAAAATGAACTATGCAAGAGACTCATCATAGTAGGATTCTTTTGCATTGACACTCACTACTCAGCCCATACTCCACACAGACCTGTGTGGCATAAACAATCAGAGCTGCCATATATGGATCTGTGCCATTTATTTTGAGCTGGAATGTGTTTACAGCATGAGCGGTTGGGAGTGCCATATGTGCACATTTTGTTTATATCCTAGTGAGTTATTTACCCAGATATAGATCATTTGTAGTCAACAATAGGGGAGTGATTGCTTCCTAAAATAGCACAAAACATATACATTTCTAGGCATCTTTGAAAAGTCAGTCAGATAAAGATACGTTTTTGTGTCTTAAAGGGGCAGTGTTGTATTTTGAGACAGGCTTAAATAAGTTAAGTAGCCAATAAGCCGAGAGTAGCATCATTTGTCTGATTCTCTGTAGTACTGGTATGGTAATAATAATGCATTTTATTGTGTGAAGGGGTTTCTTGCATGAAACAACACAACAACATTTCCAGTTACCTCCTTGTCTGAAGGACAACCAGCGACAACCTCCGGTGTAATTGGAGGGCACGCAATTCAAATAAATAATCAATCAAATTATGGATATTAAACATCTAGGTACATACAAGTGTCTTATATTGGTTAAAATATTAAATTCTTGTTAACCTAACTGCATTGTCAGTAGCATACAGTAGCATACAAGGCCACTGTTAAAAAATTAAAGTGGGTACAGCCTCAGTGTTCACAGTAAACATGTTGGAAGTTGCACAGAATTTTCACAACATTCAAGTTTGCGGTCAGCAGACCTGAAATTTGCTTAGTGCCTAAAATAATTGGAGGGAACATTGATCCAAAGTATATATGCTTAAATCATCAGACTTATTTTTATGTGCTCTTCAATGCTTCCAAACAGTGCATGTTGGATAAAAATAGATACAAATAGTTGTAGTTACCAATGTCTGATAGTACTGTTTCTTTTTAATGTTGTTGTTTTTTCCCCCTCCTTTCTAGTTCTGCAATATACACTGAACGAGAGAGATCTCCAATGCATAGAGCCTGTGGCCACAGGTTCCTGACCGAAGCAACAACAAATTCTCCAGCTAAGTTGACTTTCAGTCTCTGTCCATGATTTCAAGTTACACACAAATATGGATGAGCGTGGAAAGCATTTGGTATTTTTCAGAAAAAGGGCCTCTTCTCTTTATTCTTGCCAACATGGAAAAGTGACTGTAGAAACAGCTCAAACTGCGGGGGCTGGTGAATACACATGCAGTGCCTCCGGGCCAAAGGCTAAAATCCTGAATAGTTTGTGGTTTGGGATTTTCCCTGGTTTTTATTTGTTTTTGTTAAAGTTCATGTCCTGTAGTCATAATATAAGTGATGGTAAAAAATAAAGATTCAATACAAATTAGGGGAACGCCACACCACATCCTCAAGGCAGCGAATTACAGAACAGCACACAATTACCCTTGAGGAGAGAGAAGTCTAAAACAGACATGTCAAAGTAATCGGATTATGTATAGATTCATATTTAGTCATGCTAATGCAGTGAACACCAATGACAATGCATGTGCACATTCTGTAACCTTAGCCAAATATGGTGGAGTAGGTCAGGGCGTGACTGGGGGGTTAGTCTAGATTATATTTTCTATGTGGGGTTCTAGGTTGTTTTTTCTATGTTGGGGTTTTGGTATGATTCCCAATTAGAGGCAGCTAACTATCGTTGTCTCTTATTGTGGATCATACTTAAGTAGCATTTTTTCCACCTGTGGGTTATGGGATATTGTTTATGTTTTGAGTTATTAAACGTAGCATCTCTGTAGACACGGTTCGTTGTTAGTTTATTGTTTATTTGTTTTTGTCTTTGTTAAGTTTCACTTTATCATTAAAATGATGTGGAACTCAACATACGCTGCGCCTTGGTCCGATATTCATTCCAACGAATGTGATAATGCTGAAATACTGGGAAACATCACATACATTTTTTTTTTAAAGCTTCACATTATTTTTCTATTTATTCACCATTCATCGATGAAAGGCAGGTTTCAATGTAGAAAATTAACATGTTTATGTCATAAAACCTATTATTTATTCATCTGATTACAGTGCTCTATAAATTGCTTATTATGTAAGCTTCTGTGAGGCAGGGTTACATTTAACACTATACACAGTAGACTGCAACAAATGTGTAATTCATAAAACCACTAACTTTGTATTGTTGTCCTGGTATCCATCTGGCCCACCAGAGGTTGGTTCATTGGCACTCACTGTAGGAACTGATTTCCAGTAAAATCCATAAATTCAAAACCTTCAATCAAAAACCTGTCAAATTTGAATTGAAAATAATATCCCCCATTTTCATTAAGTAGATTTTATTGAATGGCACATATTCTATGGCAATATTTTCTAACCAAACCTCCATTACCAGTTCATATCAGTGGGTGTCACTATGCACTACATAGTCAAAATAGACTGACCATGATGGCTGCCTCTCTCTGTACTTGTGAAAGTTATTGTGGTGCTAGAATCCATAAATTCTCTCTTTCTGTATTAGCCAGCCATCTGTTATGGTTGGACAAATGTGTTCATATTGTCTGTGCAGACTGCTTTGTGGAGGGACTCAAAGTTTTTTTTAAACTATCTATCTATCGAGACTACTATAAAGCTAACACTATGTGTTTAGCTAGCCATAGAGTGGATCATTGTAGATAGTTGTATATTAACTACTTTTATTACCACATACCTTGTTTGTTGTTTGCTCTCTCATGGGGCAGGCAGGCAGGCGAGGAAGGTTTCCACTAGATAACACAGCCACAAAGTCATATTCCACAGACTGAAGAGGAGCGTGAGTGAAGAAACAAAACAAGTGCAGAGGACAAACAACAATGTGCTGGTGCAACCAAACATTGTGTGTGAGCATAGTTTGTGTAAATGTAGTTTGTGTGTGAGTGTAATTTGCACATGAGCGTCATTTGTGCGTGAGCGTAGTTTGTGTGAGCGTAGTTTTTTTGTGTGAGCATAGGTTGCACGTTAGCATAGTTTGTGTGAGTGTAGTTTGCATGTGAGTGTTGTCTGAATGTGAGCATAGTTTGTGTGAAAGTAGTTTGTGTGTGAGCAAGTAAGAAACCTTCAATCGTGAACTGGCCACTGTTGATGGTCTGCAAAAAGAAGCTACAAAGATACACTTTAGTATTTGTCTCGGATAGCCTACAGTAACCAGGTCGATATCTGGTTTGGAATGTAATTATCTTAAAGTGGCAGCATCCTACTTTGAGATGCATTTAGCTGTTGACATTACTGTTTTCTCTGCTGTGGGAGGATGCCCCAGAACCACCCTTCAGGCTTTGGGCTGAGCCCCCAATGTCTTCAAATCCTATAAATGCCCCTGACCATGCTTTAGCACTACCTGGCCTTAAAATTCCTGGCTGCCGCATCCCCAGTTCACCTGGTTGTGCTGCTGATCTAGTTTTTGCTGTTCTGCCTGCGACTATGGAACCCTGTCCTGTTCACTGGATGTGCTACCTTGTCCCAGACCATCTATCGCTCTCTCTCCCACTGGTCACATACTGGTTGATTCAACGTAAATAATGAACAGGTTGTTATATCAATCTAATTTCAACACGATCATCATAACTATGCACATGTTGAAATTGCATTCCATGTTGAATTTTGGATTTCATTCGACATATTTTATTTGACGTTGTTTCAATGTTGAGAGTAAAATGGTATGTTTGAATCAACATCATTGTTTTAACGTTATGAATAGGGTTAATGCACTTCTGTGAGAACGAGTGGACCATCCAGATGTCTACCTCTATGTACAAGCTGTTTTCATTTCAGATGAGCTATCATGTCAACATATTTAGACATCAATCAGCTTCCATACTCATTTGCGTAGACTACTTAAATAACATTGAATAGTTGAAAGTATTGTAACTCCTCTAACTTTTCTTACACAAGTTATACAGTGTATTCGGAAAGTACTCAGACCCCTTGACTTTTTCCACATTTTGTTACGTTGCAGCCTTATTCTAATATTGATCAAATAACTAAAAAATCCTCATCAATCTACACACTGTCATGACTTTACTTCCATTACTCTGATGACTGCTATGTATCAAATCAACTAACTATGTTTAATTGTTACCTAATTCAATTAACCTCTCTGCGATATGTGGGACAGTAGCGTCCCACCTCGCAAACAGCCAGTGAAATTGCAGGGCGCCAAATTCAAAACAACAGAAATCCTCATAATTAAAATCCCTCAAACATACAAGTATTTTACACCATTTTAAAGATAAACGTTTTGTACATCCAGCCACAGTGTCCGATTTCAAAAAGGCTTTACGATGAAATCACACTAAACGATTATGTTAGGTCAGCACCTAGTCACAGAAAAACACAGCCATTTTTACCAGCCAGAGAGAGGAGTCACAAAAAGCAGAAATAGAGATAAAATGAATCACTAACCTTTGATGATCTTCATCAGATGACAGTCATAGGACTTCATGTTACACAATACATGTATGTTTTGTTCGATGAAGTTCATATTTATATCCAAAAATCTCAGTTTACATTGGCGCGTTATGTTCAGTAATGTATTGCTTCCAATACATCCAGTGATTTTGCAGAGAGCCACATCAATTTACAGAAATACTCATCATAAATGTTGATGAAAATACAAGTATTATGCATGGGACTTTAGATAAACTCCTCCTTAATGCAACCGCTGTGTCAGATTTTAAAAAAGCTTTATGGAAAAATAATACCATGCAATAATCTGAGTATAATGCTCAGACAACAAAACAAGCCATACAGATATCAGCCATGTTGTGGAGTCAACAGAAGTCAGAAATAGCATTATAAATATTCACTTACCTTTGATGATCTTCATCAGAATGCACTCCCAGGAATCCCAAATCCACAATAAATGTTTGATTTGTTTGATAAAGTCCATAATTTATGTCCAAATACCTCCTTTTTGTTTGCGCGTTTAGTACACAATCCAAACTCACGTGGCGCAGGCAAGTCCAGGCGAAAGTCCAGAAGAAAAGTCATGTTACAGTTCGTAGAAACATGTCAAACTGTGTATAGAATCAATCTTCAGGATGTTTTTTGCATAAATCTTCAATAATGTTTCAACTGGAGAATTCCTTTGTCTGTAGAAATGCGATGGAATGCAGGTCGCTCTCACCTGTGATCAGCTCATGCCACTGGCAGAGCCCTGACTCATTCAGCTCTCATTCCCCCCTCCTTCACAGTAGAAGCATCAAACAAGGTTCTAAAGACTGTTGACATCTAGTGGAAGCCTTAGGAAGTGCAATTTGACCCCATAGACACTGTATATTCGATAGGCAATGACTTGAAAAACTACAAACCTCAGATTTCCCACTTCCTGGTTGGATTTTTTCTCAGGTTTTTGCCTGCCATATGAGTTCTGTTATACTCACAGACATCATTCAAACAGTTTTAAAAACATCAGAGTGTTTTCCATCCCAATATACTAATAATATGCATATATTAGCAACTGGGCCTGAGTAGCAGGCAGTTTACTCTGGGCACCTTATTCATCCAAGCTACTCAATACTTCCCCCCCAGTCCCAAACAGGTTAATCATGTAAAAATTAACTAATTAGAAATTTGGGGCACCATTAGAGTTGTTTAAAGAGTTACCATCTCCCGAATTAACCCTTTCACACATACAATCACATGGGTGTGATCGTTCTACATTGGTCCCTGAAGCGTACGATCACATCCATGTGATTAGAACGTTTACTTAGAATACTTATTTAGAAAGGACAGTTTCGAATGATGCAACAATCAGCATTTGAGCTGGCCACACTTTTTTCAGAAAGTATTTACACAAACACAGTTCTTACAAAGTTATGTCCAGAATGTGAGCAGTTTATTTTTGGATGCAATGTTTAGATATTCATAGAAGTATCTATAGCATAACACAATCATCCTAACTGGAAAAATGTAGGCTACATTTGTCCTAGCGCTAACTGAGGAAAGATTGACGCAACAAAAGTGGTTATATTTTCTAACTCTCAGCTGACATTAACTACAATATGAATTAGCTAATAGCAATTACTATGTCAAATTAATCACATCACTGGAGAGCTCACCGTTGATCAAAATAATTGAGTAAAAGACTTTCTAGAAATCGAAAGTAATCTGACGATTAGTTTCAGCACGCAGCCATGCTTTTTCCCTCACAAAAACCAAAGATAATAAGAGAAGACCAGATGAGTTTGGTCTGTTTATAGTATTTTTTTATTTTATTTTACCTTTATTTAACTAGGCAAGTCAGTTAACTTCTTATGGCTGGGGGCAGTATTGAGAGGCTTGGATGAATAAGGTTCCCAGAGTGAACTGCCTGCTACTCAGTCCCAGTTGCTAATATATGCATACTATCACTATATTTGTATAGAAAACACTCTGACATTTCTAAAACTGTTGAAATGATGTCTGTTAGTATAACAGAACTCATATGGCAGGCAAAAAACTGAGAGAAAATCCTAACAGGAAGTGGGATATCTGAGGTTGGTTGTTTTTCAACTCATTCCCTATTGAAGATACAGTGGGATATTGGTCATGTTGCACTTCCTAAGGCTTCCACTAGAACCCAGTCTCTAGAACCCTGTTTGATGCTTCTACTGTGAGGTGCGGGTGAATGAGAGGGGAATGAGTCAGAATTCTGCCAGAATGCTTTGAGCTCGTGATGCTCATTCACGTGAGAGCGAGCTCTGTTCCGTTGCTTTTTTACAGACAAAGGAATTCTCCGGTTAGAACATTATTGAAGAAGATTTATGTTAAAAACATCCTAAAGATTGATTCTATACATAGTTTGACATGTTTCTACAGACTGTAACGGAACTTTTTGACTTTTCGTCTGCTCCTAGTGAACGTGCTTCGTGAGTTTGGATTTGTTTACCAAACGCGCTAACAAAAGGAGCTATTTGGACATAAATGATGGACATTATCGAACAAAACAAACATTTATTGTGGAACTGGGATTCCTGGGAGTGCATTCAGATGAAGATCATCAAAGGTAAGTGAATATTTATAATGTTATGTGACTTCTGTTGCCTGCACAATATGGCGGATATCTTTTTGGCTTGTTGGGCTCTGAGTGCAATACTCAGATTATTGCATGGTTTGCTTTTTCCATAATGCTTTTTTGAAATCTGACACAGCGGTTGCATTAAGTAGAAGTGCATCTAAAGTTCCATGTAAAACACTTGTATTTTCATCAACATTTATGATGAGTATTTCTGTAAATTGATGTGGCTCTCTACTGAACTACTGAACTTAACACGCCAATGTAGACTGAGATTTTTTTCATATAAATATGAACTTTATCGAACAAAACATACATGTATTGTGTAACATGAAGTCCTTCCAGTGTCATCTGATGAAGATCATCAAAGGTTAGTGATTAATTATATCTCTATTTCTGATTTTTGTGACTCCTCTCTTTGGCTGGAAAAAAGGTTGTGTTTTTTCTGTGAACAAAAATTGTTTGTGGTGCATACATTTGAAATACACTGTGTGGGATTAACAAGAAGTGTATCGTTAAAATGGTGTGAAATACTTGGATGTTTGAGGAATTTTAGTTATGGGATTTCTGTTGTTTTGAATTTGGCGCCCTGCACTTTCACTGGCTGTTGTCATTTCGATGAGAGATACTGTTAGTGGGATCTCAGCCCTAAGAAGTTTTAAGAACAAATTCTTATTTTCAATGATGGCCGAGGAACAGTGGGTTAACTGCCTTGTTCAGGGGCAGAACGACAGATTTGTACCTTGTCAGCTCGGGGCATTCGAACTTGCAAACTTTCAGTTACTAGTCCAACGCTCTAACCACTAGGCTGCGCTGTCGCCCCATAGTATGCATGTTGAAGGGGTGTGTCGTCTACCATCGTTCACATCCCACCATTCACTTCCTGAAGTTCTCAAAAAACGAATGAACCCTGGCTCACCTCATTTTGTTATAGCATCTTTGGTCCGACAGACGATTTCGTGAACCCAGAATGCATTGTATGTCAACAAACATGGCTGGAATTAGCTAAGCTCATTATAATCAGTACAACCCTCAAAACAATATTTTACACACATAATATGTGCCCATTACAATCTATGCAAGAATTGGAATGCATGATTTAATTGAAAAACATGAGAATAATAGAGTAAATATATCAATAGTTACCACACAAAACATTTTCTGATAGTGATTTATTGATACAAATGATGCGTGCAGGCAGTCAATCACGTAACCTCTCACTTCCACTCTGAGCCATTCAGTGTTGTTGTTTATGTATGTAGCTAGTGAGCTAAGCTGAAACATTAGAAATATCTTTCAAAAGGAGACAATGCTCTTACTGAGGGAAGGAGGTTTGTTGCCAAGATCTCGCAATACATGGCCCCATCCATCCTCCCCTCAATACGGTGCAGTCGTCCTGTCCCCTTTGCAGAAAAGCATCCCCAAAGAATGGTGTTTCCACCTCCATGCTTCACAGTTGGGATGGTGTTCTTGGGGTTGTACTCAACCTTCTTCTTCCTCCAAACACGGCGAGTGGAGTTTAGACCAAAAAGCTCTATTTTTGTCTCATCAGACCACATGACCTTCTCCCATTCCACCTCTGGATCATCCAGATGGCCATTGCAAACTTCAGACGGGCCTGGACATGCGCTGGCTTGAGCAGGGGGACCTTGCGTGTGCTGCAGGATTTTAATCCATGATGGTGTAGTGTGTTACTAATGGTTTTCATTGAGACTGTGGTCCCAGCTCTCTTCTGGTCATTGACCAGGTCCTGCCGTGTAGTTCTGGGCTGATCCCTCACCTTCCTCATGATCATTGATGCCCCACAAGGTGAGATATTGCATGGAGCCCCAGACTGAGGGTGATTGATCGTCATCTTGAACTTCTTTCATTTTCTAATAATTGCTCCAACAGTTGTTGCCTTCTCACCAAGCTGCTTGCCTATTGTCCTGTAGCCCATCCCAGCCTTGTGCAAGTCTACAATTTTATCCCTGATGTCCTTACACAGCTCTCTGGTCTTGGCCATTGTGGAGAGGTTGGAGTCTGTTTGATTGACTGTGTGGGCAGGTGTCTTTTATACAGGTAATGAGTTCAAACAGGTGCAGTTAATACAGGTAATGAGTGGAGAACAGGAGGGTTCCTTAAAGAAAAACTAACAGGTCTGTGAGAGCCGGAATTCTTACTGGTTGGTAGGTGATCAAATACTTATGTCATGCAATAAAATGCTAATTAATTACTTAAAAATCATACAATGTGATTTTCTGGATTTTTGTTTTAGATTCCGTCTCACAGTTGAAGTGTACCTATGATAAAAATTATAGATCTCTACATGTTTTGTAAGTAGGAAAACCTGCAAAATCGGCAGTGTATCAAATACTTGTTCTCCCCAATGTATATCTATATACATACTCTATCGTTCAAAATATTGGGGTCACTTGTTTGTTTGTTTCCTTGTTTTTTTAAAGAAAAGCACATTTTTTGTCCATTAAAATAACATCAAATTGATCAGAAATACAGTGTAGACGCTTCAGCACTCAGTCCTGTTCTGTGAGCTTCTGTGCCTTACCACTTCGCGGCTGTGCAACTAACTTTCCTAGATTTTTCCACTTTATAGTAACATAACTTATAGTTGACCGGGGAGGCATACATTTTACGAACTGAGTTGTTTGAAAGGTGGCATCCTATGACAGTGCCACGTTGAAAGTCACTGAGCTCTTCAAAACGGGCCATTCCACTGCCAATGTTTGTCTATGGAGATTGCATGGCTGTGTGCTCAATTCTATACACCAGACAGCAACGGGTGTGGCTGAAATAGCCAAATTCACTAATTTGAAAGGGTATCCACATACTTTTGGCGAGTGTACGTATGAACCGTTTGGTGGGTGTGCCAGGGTATGGCTTGACTCAATGAGTGACATATTTAAAGAGCAGCGGTGTGTTTTTAACCCACAACCCCTCTCCATTTTTCAAGTGGTCGTTCAGTACTGCACTGTTTCCATTCAACTGAACGTTCTACTAAGATTTTATGTACCGAATGCAGCCCAGCCGACTGAAGCTAATTGGCTAAATAATTTGTGACCCATTTCAGGAAACTAGGCGTATGTCACAGGTCACTACGTCATTTGAACGTCATCTTTTTATTTAAATCAAAATGCCTTCTAGAACATGTGAACTTTCATGTGCCTTCAAAGCAATTGTTAATGCCATCTGTAAATACAAATAAAATTGTTAAATTACGAGCCTAGTTGGTTTAGCCACAGAAAAAGTCAGCAACATTCTCGCTAGCCATGATTGGCTGAGTGGGCTGGACATGGCAAGAGATTAGTTTGGATTGGTCTGCCATATAGCACACTTCTGTCTATTTGAGCTAGTTAGTATGTGTAAGTAATCCTGTCTACTGCGACTTTAAAAATAATATATTGCTTAGTGGAACTGCATAAGTGTTGCTCTCCACTTTCTGAAGGACCGAGTTTTGAAATCAGTGGAATTAGAGTATGATAGCTAAGCAGATGGAGAAAACAGCTGTCCCCTTGATTATATCTTCCATCTACAGGCAACTAAGGCATCCATGATAGGGAGAAGCATCCAACCATGATATATACGGTTAAGATAGTCTAGCTAGCTACATTTTCAGATATTACACGTTTATAATTTTGAGAAGTCATTTTCATTTCAAGTTAAAGTGTACTGTTAGTTAGCTAGCGTTAGCTGGCTGACTCGCTAGCTAACATTCAACCTGGTTGCTTAGCTACCTGCAGATTCATGGAGGGTAGTAACGTCATTGTAACGGTTTTCCTCCTCTTCTGAGGAGGAGTATGAAGGATTGGATCAATATGCAGCATGGTAAGTGTTCATGTTATCTTCATTTAAACTGAACACAAAACAAAATAACAAAGAGAATAAATGAAAACGAAACAGTCCTGTCAGGTGCAGAAACACAAAACAGAAAACAACTACCCACCAAACCCATGTGGGCAAGAGCTACCTAAGTATGGTTCTCAATCAGAGACAACGACAGACAACTGTCCCTGATTGAGAACCATACCCGGCCAAAAACAAAGAAATACAAAAACATAGAAAAAATAACATAGAACGCCCACCCTAGTCTCACCCTGGCCTAACCAAAATAGAGAATAAAAAGCCTCTCTATGGCCAGGGTGTGACAGTCATGAGTTGGGATTATGGTTCATTGTTTAGCTAGCTATCAGCATGTCTTAACAAAAGACTCCACTATGATAGATGTAGCTTGTAAATTCGCTCTGGCTATCAACTCCGATTTCAGACCACGGGTAAGATAGCTAGCTACATTTTCAGATATGAAAAATTTCTAATTTTGACATTTCAAGTGTTAGCTATCTAGCTGTATGATCTTATTATTCATATCTCAGAGCTATTTGCATGGCTAGTTAGAGCTTAATGTTAGCTAGATAAAATTGGGAGGGGATACCTAGTCAGTTGTACAACTGAATGCCTTCAACTGAAATATTTAACCCAGCCCTTCTGAATCAGAGAGGTGCGGGGATGCCTTAATTAACATCCACACCCAAGGAACAGTGGGTTAACCTCCTTGCTCCGGGGCAGAACGACAGATTTGTACCTTGTTAGCTCGGGGATTCGATCCAACAACCTTTCGGTTACTGGCCCAACACTCTAACCACTAGGCTACCTGCTGCCCCTGGTTGGTTAGCTACCTGCAGATTCATGCAGGATAGTAACGTCATGAGTTGGGATTATGGCTCATTGTCTTAACAAAAAGACTCCACTATGCAAGTGTCCATTTTAATAGAATGTCACTGCGACAGCTGCCAGATAGCTTGGATGCTTGGCAGTGTTGTTAGGACATAATGCTCGCATCAACCTTTAAAGAGATTGGTGGAGCTAAATCTTAAGAGTGTGTGAACGATGCTGAATGGGTGTAGACAAAGAAGAGCTCTCCTGTAGGTACCAAAATATTCAAAGGCCATTTTCTCAAAAGTTAATCAACTTTCAAAGATGAATTACTTTCCCATTGTTCTTCAAATGCAGTGTATTATATAGCAATATATTTATTTTAGCTCTGTGTTTCTGCTTTTATCCAATGTAAAAAACACAATTTCAAATTTTGATACGTAAGACCGAATCAATGTGGTCAGTCACATTTGGCTAACTGTTCCCACCTGCAAACACACACACACACACACACACACACACACACACACACACACACACACACACACACACACACACACACACACACACACAC
The DNA here is from genome assembly GCF_034236695.1 of Oncorhynchus nerka. Taxonomy (NCBI): domain Eukaryota; kingdom Metazoa; phylum Chordata; class Actinopteri; order Salmoniformes; family Salmonidae; genus Oncorhynchus; species Oncorhynchus nerka. Next base: position 67,563,688 of record NC_088415.1, read on the forward strand.
ACACACACACACACATATGAGATATCCATATCAAACCATACCCAGAAACCAACTCATGTTTGAATTCTCGTTTTGCTTCCGTTTGGTTCTTAATAAACGGTTCAGCTTTCCTTAATGAATACAGCCCAGTTATGAATTTGAATTTCTTAACCAAATAAATGATGATGTATATACTGACAAGATACATGTCTATCCACATAACAATGGGAGTCGTTGTCCACAAAGCTGTCACGACTCCTACCGAAGGTGGCCCCTCTTCCTGTTCGGGTGGCACTCGGTGGTCTGCGTCACCGGCCTACTAGCTGCCACCGATGCCTTTTCCCTTTTCTGTTGTTTTTGTCTGATTAGTAACACCTGTTTCTTGTTTAGGTTTAGTTGGGCTATTTATGCTGGTAGGTCCGCCTGCTCTTTGTGTGGGCTTATTTTGTTTCCCACTGTGTATTTTGTGTAGTAGTGCTGGTTGTTTTGGATTTTCCCTCCGGACTGGTGTGGTCCTGGTTTTGGGCAATTGTATATGTGCGCCCAGTTTCTTGGCAGTACATTTTTCCCGGTGCGCAATAAAAGGCTACTTTGTATCTTCTTCCTCCTGCGTCTGACTCCGCACCCACTACGCCCATTGCGTTACAAAAGCAGAACAGCGGCTGTCTTGCTACTTCCTTTCTTTGGATTGGTGGATACATTTCATTATTCTAATCTTTTATTGGATATTCGATGAGTTGTTGAAGTGGAAAGAGATGCTACGCTATTAACCTCATGTCATGAATATGCATAGCCATCTCGAGACAACTCCAATATAACGTTTTTTTTCTCTATGTTGCCTGGATGCCTGTACTTAAGTAAACATACTTTAAAGTACTACTTAAGTGGTTTTTGGGGGTGTCTGTACTTTAATTTACTATTTCTATTTTTGATTACTTTTACTTTTACTTCAGTACATTCCTAAAGAAAATAATGTACTTTTTACTCCTTACATTTTCCCTGACACCCATAAGTACTTGTTACATTTTGAATGCTTCACGCTTTTATCAAGAGAACATCCCTGCTCATCCCTACTGCCTCTGATTTGACAGACTCACTAAAGACAAATGCTTCATTAGTAAATGATGTCAGTGTTGGAGTGTGCCCCTGACTATTCGTAAATTTAAAAAAGATGAAAATCGTGCCATCTGGTATGCCTAATATAAGGAATTTGAAATTATTTATACTTTTACTTTCACTTTTGACGCTTAAGTATATTTAAAATCAAGTACTTTTAGTCTTTTACTCAAGTAGTATTTTACTGGGTGACTTTCACTTTTACTTGAATAATTTTCTGTTAAAGGGATGTCACGTGTCCTACTTATATCAGTACACTCGTAACAACTTAAGCATTACAGAACTGCTATTCATTATTTGTCATTTATTTGTTTGTTTACCAAATTCAACACTCTTTCAATGACCTCCATACAAAATCTCCTTGCTTGGTGGGCGAAACAACTAAAAAACACCACATGGTGGAGGGAGACGGGCGAGTTGGGCCTCTCTCTTCCTCTTCCTCTCTCTAACCAAATCTAAAAAACGAGATCAAATCAGGAAGTGAGGCCAACCTCAGAGGAAGTTGCTGCACCTATTTCAAGTAATTCCTGTCCTAGAGCGTAAATTCTCATTTAGGTTCCACCTCAAAGACTGACGCAGGCTGCTAATACATATTCAGGAATTGGAACAGTGTGGTGATTTCCACGTGTAGCAGAGAAAAAACAACAAATAAGGCATTAATCAACAGCTGTAACTAGCTAACATGCTAACCTTAGATAGCTAATGAAAGTTATGTGAGCACCATTTCAGTTCAGACAGATACTGTAAGTCAGTTGAAAATAATTATTTCAGAAAAAGACTAACATCCTACCTGTCAAGAGAAAAATCTAAGCTAAACCGTGCCTATTAGTGATGTGTGGGTTGACTTATAACCTGCAGTCCCCAAGGTTATATCTGTGGGTTTAGGGTTCAGGAAATATTGAGTTGATGAAGGGAAAAGTGGTTGGGTGGCAGGCAGGTTGAGAAAGAGAAAACAGTACCTTCAAAAATCCATGAGCCTAAATGTGTAATTCTTGTGCAGTTTTATATCTATAGGCTATATTCAGGTTATTCTTTCATTATTTTAGGCTATCTGGCATTAGTGCATAAGCCTAAGCTTTAGGGCCTAACAGTACGAGTACCTAATAGCCTACAAGCCAACCACCAAATGCTTTCAAGAACAGGCAGAAAAAGTTAACTTCGATCCACAGAGGCAAAAAGGACAATGTCAGAGTTGAATTCAATAAGCAAAAAGCTGCGAAATGGAGAGTTGAAAATAAAGAGAAGGGAGGGCCAGGAAAATCGTGTTTGGGAAAGATTTGGTGAAGTGGTCAAAGAGGATGATAGCAGTGTTACTGTATGTGTGATGATTGTGAGGTGCTATAGAAGTTCAACAGTCACAAGATGGGGACTTCAAATAAGCCTATGGCACATCAAGGGAAGTGTAGCCTACTGTTCAGATGGGAAATCTGAACACTGACTGTAGATCAATAACATTTCACATAGCCTTAATATTAACTCCTGCATAATTAAGCATTTATTGCAGTGAAAAGGATAAACCAAATGTCGGCAAAATGTAGACTTGAGAACAGGAATGGAGAAATATGAGAATGTGAATGTGCAGATAGATACGGTCTGTAGAGGTGCTATCTTTATCACCATCATAAAAGCTGATGGTAGTATTTCAACCACATGAAATATGCATCCAAGCCGAACTGAATTCTTATCAGATACATTTTGGATCATTTTTTCAGCATTCTATTTCCTTACAAATTGGTCAAACTGATGTGATTTGTAAACTTTCCCTTTCTGCTCGGTCCCTAAACGTCTTTTCTCCTGGAAAGAAGCAGTGATCACAGAGAACATTGCAGATATAACGACACAGGACAAGACCCCGATGCAGACACTGGAGGCAGATGGTTCGAGTCTCTGATATTTATTGAAATACAAGGGACAGGCAATGGGCAGGTCGGGGACAGGCTAAAGTTCATTAACCAGGTCAGAGCCCGAAAGGTACAGTGGGGGCAGACAGGGATCGAGGTCAAGGCAGGTGGAATGGTCAGGCAGGCAGGCCCAGTGTCAGATCAGGCAGAACTAGTCAGAACCAGGAGGACAAGGAAAACAGAGACTAGGAAAGCAGGAGCACGGAAAAACATGCTGGTAAGCTTGACAAGACAAGACGAACTGGCAAACAGACAAACCGAGAACACAGGCATAAGTACAACTGGAGATAATGATGAAGATGGGGGGTGGAGACAACCACAAAGACAGGTGAAACAGATCAGGGTGTGACAACAGATGTCAATCTTCAATCTTCTAGATTGAAGATTTACGATATTATTCTGGTGAGCCAAGATTTATTTATAGGGCAACATATAATGACAGAAGAGAAGCTGCATGTATCTAATCATAGACAAGTTGACTAACAAATGATCTACCATAAGATCGGGAAATTATAAATAGAAACAGGCTAAATAAATCTGTTCTCTGTCAATAATCCCAAAATTGTTCCATTGTCTATGACTGCAGCCGACTGTATATTTTATATATTAGCAGGTTAGGGTCGGGTGTGGGCCTCAGATTCTCACTTTATCACATACAGTTGGGTGGTTTGCGGATGGGTTATTAATAGTGGTGGGAAAAGTAGGTTACCATGGTTACAAAAACCACAAGATGTCACAATTCCTTATTTCAACAGTTCCTCTGTATGCCACTAGTCTTGATCATCTACACATTCCCTCTGTTTCATCAGCATTTTTAAAGTAATTCCTTCAAAACTATTTTGAGATAAGTTGATAAAAAAATAGAAAAAGTTGTAGATATACAGTACCAGTCTAAAGATTGGACACGCTTAATAATTCAGGGTTTTTTCTTTATTTTTACTATTTCTACATTGTAGAGTAATAGTGAAGACATCATGTAGAATATAGTTTTAAAAAAGAACATCCCTGGAATGAGTAGGTGTGTCCAAACTTGTGACTGGTACTGTATTTCAATAAAGTTAGATCCATTTATGTTTTCAATGTAAGGAAGCCTGAAGATAAATCATCCACTCGTTTAGAGAGAAAACGTTCATTGTTCTTGAGAAAAGTAGTAATATGTTGGGGGAAAGATGCCACCCCTCCAATGGGGCAAGATGCCCACGAGGGCATCACTCCCCTCATGGTTGATTATGTTTTTCTAGCTGTAATTTAGGCACTGTCTAGCCCAGTTAGGTAACTAGCAACCTCACTAGCAGAAATTCTGGGGTGAAATCAATGCTAGCCAACTAATTAGCATAAAACAATATCTGCTAGAATAGCTAGCTAACCCCTTGTTAGCAGGATTGAGATTAGGGTTAGGGGTCAGGGTTAGAATAGGGGCCAAGGTTAGGGTTAGGGTCAGAATAGGGGTTAGGGCTAGGTTAGGGTCAGAATAGGGGTTAGGGTCAGAATAGGGGTTAAGTTAGGGTTAGAATGTTATGGTCAGAATAGGGGTTAGGGTTAGGTGTCAGTTAGAATAGGGGCCAGGGTTAGGGTCAGAATAGAGGTTAGGGTCAGAATAAGGGTTAGGGTTAGAATAGGGGTTAGGATCAGAATAGGGGTTAGGATTAGGTAATTGTCAGAAGGTTTGGGTCAGAATAGGGGTTAGGATTAGGGTTCAGAGTTAGAATAGGGACCAGGGTTAGGGTCAGAATATGGGTTAGGGTTAGAATGGGGGTTAGGGTAAGGTTAAGGTCAGAACAATGGTTAGGGTAAGATTAGGTTGTTAAAAATTGTTACAAATTCATTTGAATATAACTGATTAAATATTGATAAAACACACACACACACACATTACATTTTCATAAAAATAACAATGATCGTGGTGGCAATGGCAAAGAGGCACTTCGTTGTGTCCTGAATGACATTGAAAATGCGTAGGGCATTAAGGCAGCTGCCCGTACTTTTAATGTGCCACTCATGTGCCACCGAGAAAAGCAGGTCAAAACCCCAGGCCACAGACATTTGGGTGGGTCACCAGTCTTCACTGGCTCTTTTGAATTTGACCTGGTGAGTCATCCAAAAATGAAGGGATGTCCGAAAACTTGCCTTTGACCTGGCGGAGAGGATGGCAATCCAAAACACATTCAATAAAGTAAGGTGGTTGGCAGGCATAGACTGATTTTACGGTTTTATGAAGCGGCACACAGAATTATCAATCTGTATCCCATAATCAACCTCTGCCACAACATCAACCTCCACCACAACCTCCACCCCACAGCCCACCCAGCACCCACAGGTCTCCAGTGACCTTGCTCCGAATGTTGGTAAGAAAAAGAAACGTCAACACTCATTTTAGGAAATACAGTATATGTATGTGTGAAGAGCTTATCAAACCAATACTCATGGGTTCTTGTTTATTTGCTTGTTTTATTTTTGTTTAAAATACCAGTTATACACCAACAAACATCGGCAGAGGTCATGTTAGAGTATTCCCCCAGGCCAATTATACAGGAGGCGAGGACCAAGGAAAAGAAAGGCTGAGTCGGCTACAGTCCTGACAGCCTCACCCCACACGAGGTTCCTGGAGGACAAGGCAACACTAAACCAGAATAAAGAAACCAAAGGGAGTAAGAAACCTGTTACACTGAAGAAAGCTATGGTGCAATGGAGGTACAACATCTTATCCCGGTAGCTAGGAAAATGCCCCTTTCCGGAAAAAAATACATTTTTAAAAATAACAAAAAATCTGTCAACTGTAACCTTTTATTTTCCTTTATAGTTTTTTACCCAAAGCATGGCCATCATCCACCTCCAATTAGTTTTCTCCAAGCGTGGCTTTTTTGTTTCAACAATTAAACATTGATCTTACCCCACCCTGATTAATTGTCACACACGAGTGAAAGTAAAGATACCTTAAATAGAAATTTACTCAAGTAAATTTAGAATTTAGAATTTAGAATTGATAGCTGCGTGAATTGAACCATAATTCGGTTGTGCCTGAGCATTCAAAATGTAAGCAGTACTTTTTGGTGTCAGGGAAAATGTATGGGAGTAAAAAAGTATATATTATCTTTAGGAATGTAGTGGAGTAAAAGTAAAAGTTGTCAAAAATATACATATTAAAGTACCGATACCCCCAAAAACTATGTAAGTAGTCCTTAAGAACTTTACACCACTGATTATTAGCAATTGCGGGCGGGTGAACAAACAGCTGACCTGCCACTGTATGAGCTGTTGAGGGTGGTGTTTCAAATCAAATCAAATTGTATTGGTCACATACACGTGTTTAGCAGATGTTATTGCGGTTGTAGCAAAATTCTTGTGTTTCTAGCTCCAACAGTGCAGTAATATCTAACAAGTAATATCTAACAAGTAATATGTAACAATTTCACAACAATACACACAATACAAACAAATCTAAAGAAATGGAATTAAGAATATATAAATATTTGGACGAGCAATGCCGAGCGGCATAGACTAAGATACAGTAGATTATAATAGAATACAGTATGTACAGATGAGTAATGCAAAATATGTAAACATTACTAAAGTGACTAGTGTTCCATTATTGAAGTGGCCAGTGATTTCAAGTCTATGTATATAGGGCAGCAGCCTCTAATGTGCTAGTGATGGCTATTTAACAGTCTGATGGCCTTGAGGTAGAAGCTGTTTTTCAGTCTCCCGGTCCCAGCTTTGATGTACCTGTACTGACCTCGCCTTCTGGATGATAGCGGGGTGAACAGGCAGTGGCTCGGGTGGTTGTTGCCCTTGATGATATTTTTGGCCTTCCTGTGGCATTGGTGCTGTAGGTGTCCGTTTGTCGTTTGCAAATTCCAGTGAAACTGTGTCAGATTCCAGACATCATTCATATTTGGACATGTACACAGACATGATCAAATAGCTATGTTCTCTGTTATGATTTCAGTAAGCTAGCTAGCTATACACTGATTATACCAAATGTTAGGAACCCCTTCCTAATAATGAGTTGCACCCCCCCACCCTGTTGCCCTCAGAACAGCCTCAATTTGTCAGGGAATGGACTCTAGAAGGTGCCGAAAGCGTTCCACAGGGAGGCTGGCCCATGCTGACTCCAATTCTTCCCGCAGTTGTGTCAAGTTGGCCGGATATTCTTTGGGTGTTGGACCATTCTTGTTACACAGGGGAAACTATTGAGCGTGAAAAACACAGCAGCGTTGCAATCTTTGACACAAACCGAAGCGCCTGGTACCTACTACCAAACCCAGTTCAAAGGCACTTCAATCTTTTGTCTTGCCCATTTACCCTCATACATAATCCATGTATCAATTGTCTCAAGGCTTAAAAATCCTTCTATAACATGTCTCCTACCCTTCATCTACACTGAAGTGGATTTAATAAGTGACATAAATAAGCAATCATAGCTTTCACCTGGATTCACCTGGTCAGTCAGTCTAAGTCATGGAAAGAGCAGGTGTCTTTTAATGTTTTGTGTATCAGTGTATATCAATGCATTATCTAAATTGTGTCCGCCGAATCCGCCATAGAAATAGAACGAATATACACTCCGATAATATGGATAGCCTAACTATTGAAGCAATATGCAAGTTCATTTTTTGCATGACCCAGTGCTCCGGGTAGGTGGAGATCTCTCTTTAGAATCAATGGAATGTTCGAAAAATTTGCAAACCTAGCAAACCCGGTGTTACTGGGTCATGCAAAACTAATTTGCCAAAAATGCTAGTGGTCAAAACCTTACATCTGGGAGCGACTGAGGGAGCGAAGTTCTAAAATGCAATCATGTCACACAATTTTATTATTTATAATATTGTCAAATATTTTTCTATGCAGACTAGCTCAAAAATAAGGAAAACTTTACAAATGATCATGATCATTTGCTGATAAAAAAACGAGAGGTGCAAAAACATTAGTTTGCACCACCTTTTTTAGTTTGCTCCATGGTTCAGGCAGCGACGTTGTCACGCCCTTTATATGTCTCTATTTTGGTTTGGTCATGGTGTGATTTGGGTGGGCATTCTATGTCTCTTATTCTATGATTTGTATTTCTGTGTGTTTGGCCGGGTGTGGTTCTCAATCAGAGGCAGCTGTCTATCATTTTCTCTGATTGAGAACCATACTTAGGTAGCCTTTTTCCCACCTGTATTTGTGGGTAGTTGTCCATGTATAGTTGCCTGTGAGCACTACGTTGGCGGCACGTTTTCGATTTATTGGTGTTGTTGGCAACATTTTATAATAAAGAAGTATGTACGCTCACCACGCTGCACCTTGGTCCGCTCCTTTCATCAGCCGTGACAGTAGTGTAGGCTACTGCGAAAAGCTGTAGCCAGAGACGGAAGAGGAAGCGAGACACACCACTTGCAGTTTTATTTTCTGGTTCAATGAAAGTAAATTAACCAAATAGACCAGACCCAGTTGCTATTTCATTGGTGTCTATAGGAGAACCACCCTGTTAGGTAGACTGGAACTTACACATTTCTTTCAATGGTAAACAGCCTGATTGAACTATATTCATTTATCCTCCATCTTTGCTGTAGCCAAAGATGATCTATTATGTTGCGATTTGCAAGCTTTGCAGTTGTTTCTGATTTAATAAACAATGCCATGCTGGTGTGGGGTACCATTGAAATAAAACACAGTCCTGAAATTAAACGTTGGGGGAAAAAATATTTACACATCATTAGGAGACCACTGTGACTGACAAGTGACTCCTCCTGCCGCAGCGAGCGTGAAGGTTACTGCGTGAAATCCCAGGGACAGGGTTATATTCACTAGATAAAACAGAGGGAACAACACTGAAATCGGGGAGTTATTATGTCAACTGTTGCAAAAAAAAAGAATGCGTTTTTCTATGATGTGAACTAATGAATATGTGCAAGCGCATTCGGTGCTGTTGCTTTGAAATTGGTGTGGCGGCGCCACTACTGATTGAAAAGTACTGGGGAAAATGCTTTCTCGCCACACGTTTTCCGGTGGCTTAGGTTGGTTAGCAGTTACAGTATGTAAACTGATGGTTTGAAATGTCAAAATCTCTTCCTTTTTAAATCCCGGTGTGGAGTGTATTGCCCCAGTTGAAAATGACATGGATAGGGCCTTGGTTGTATGTCTGTGGCCCTGTCGTTACAGACATTATCAATGCACTTCTAATCGTCTCCAAACTGCAACATGGCATTTGATTATTTGGAAGAAAAGAGAAGATTTAGCTCAAAAGCGTCACTGCATTGCTTGCCGTCTAAACACCTGCATTGCTTGCTGTTTGGGGTTTTAGGCTGGGTTTCTGTACAGCACTTTGAGATATCAGCTGATGTAAGAAGGGCTATATATGTTGATTTGATTCGACTGATTTGACTGTCCTATTAAGGCAATAAGGTGACATGACCCACTGTATCTCCAAACGCCCCTCAACACACCATTATCAAAGAAAATAGACATCTACTTCCTCAAAGTCAGTTGTCTCCTGTGAACCTCCATAGTTTGGGAACGATGTTGTTTGAGTTTAAGCTGCTGTAGCCTGTCTGTCTTTGTTCCCCCTTCCTGACTGGTCTTGTTTGTTAGGTATTTGTTTGGGAGGAAATCAAAGCGACACAAATTTTGTGATATGATCAAAACCAGCACGTACCCAGGGGCAGCCCTGCCTTGCATCACGAAGTCTTAATAGAGGAGGGTTGCTAGGCGGTTGTTGTTTGTTTACTAGTTTGTGTTTTCTTTTGCCCCTGTTCTACTGTAATACAAGGCCATGACAGGCAATCATAAGGAGGAGGAAGAAATAGACACCATTCAGTTTAATAATGATGTCTCCTTTGACACCCATAGACAGTCACAGTGGCACTGGTTAAATGTCAGCCACCGACTGAACAGACAAACACATGAAGACATAGATGTAGATCCAGATTCTCTAGATGACTGTTCTGTTCCATCAGTGAAAAGCACGAAAGACTTTGACATTTCTGCACCAGAACACTCTTTGAGTTTATTCCCATGGAGTCGTCTACCATCTCATATTGTTCTGAAATCGTTTCTGTAGGAACGGGTAGGATTAGCATTCCTGAAACATTATTTTGTTAAAATGTTATTTGATCTCAGAGAAATTAAGATAATTGATTGCAGCCAAATTGGCCATTTTAATTTATGGGATTCAGATAATATTCAATAGATATAGTTGCCTGGCTACCCAAACTCCTTGCTCCAGCCAAACAATACACTACACCACGCCCATGGTCGTTAGTTTATTCTCCGCAATGTGTCTGGATCTGAGTACCTCCCAGAAGATTTCTAGAACGCAAACCATTCTGATTGGTCCCAGAAACCGATGGGTTGGGCCAGAGTCACAACACATGGGTAAAGCGACATTTAGAAAATGTGTCATTGGCTTTGATACTCTGATTGGTTAGAGATAATCTATTTAATGTATGAAACATAGAGAACTGATACTGTATAATGGTCATTGGGGTGGAATTGGTGTGGGGGCTCCGTGGGTGACTTTACAATTATTTTGGGATTCCTCATGTCTTACTCATTGGTAGGAAGAAGTTTGGTCCAAATTGGATGTTTGGTACTACACTTTTTGAATATGATCTGAATCCTATAAATTAAAATTACCAATTTGGGAGCAATCAATTAGCTTTCATACTCAGAGATGAAATTATAATTCAGCTAAAAAATATTTCAGGGATGCTAATCATATCTGTTTCTAACTACAGAAACGATTTCAGAACAACCTGAGATGGTGGGTGTCGAAATCCTCTTTTTGAGGTAGAACGACACCACGGCAATAAGTACTTATCTTCCTGTACAAAATACCTGCTAGAGATGCCAAACTGTCATTTGCTTCCAATGATAACAAGAAAAATACTGTTTCTCACTGACATGCAATCTACTGAGCTGAATTTTCAAAAACAAATAACTTTAAAAGTCTCTCTCTCGCTCTTTCTCTGGCCTTGTAAGTTGTTTCCAATTTTTTTCCCAATTGTTAAAAATGTCAAGAGTGGTCAGTTGTTGTTTTTTTCTTCCATTTGTGGTCTCTCTAGCACTGCATGAACAACCATTCTGATCAACATTTGTGGGGGTTTCTTCAAGATTTGAAATGGCAAGAATCTAAAACCACTTGGAAAGAAAAATGAAATTCTCTTTGATCCACTATTTCTGATTGTTTGTTCCTAACGAAGCAGGTTGTTAATGCAGTGCTAGAAAGACCACACGTTTAAGAAAAATACATTCACACTTTATCAAGCTTTTTCAGGTCATTAAAACATATTGGGGATTCCCTCACACTTGGCCTGCTTTAAGATGCTATATTTCAGGAGTTGTAAATTTGTTGTCTGGTAGTTTTAGCTGAGGGTGAAGCCAAGGCAAGATGGAGGTAGAGCTTCTTGGCAGGGGTAATAGGAATTGTGCTCTGACCTTGCCATGTATGATTAAAACTGCAGCCATGGAGAACTCTCACCGGCCCTTGTTTGGCTTGAATAGACAATGCAAGGCGAGAGACTCTGGAGAGACCTGTCACTGCTAAGAAATGCGAGGCTGCATTCAGTTGTAGAGACACTAGCTAGAGACCAGTTTTTCTTGGAATGATTCCGACAAAGAGTGCAATGCCACACTGTGAATCGCTATGGAAACCCTACCACTGAAAAGTTCAGGTCCAATGTGTTTATTAATGAATCAAGTTTTAATAAGTTACTTTCTTACCCTGTTAATGTGTCATTTTTCAAGTCAGTACATAATTGGAAAATAAATGCTGTGATCAAACCTTTTTCACAACAGATTTTTCCCTCTAATGACAAATGATTCACTGTTGTAATTGGAGCAGAGAGGTAGAGAATGAGGGAGAGAGAGCATATGTATTCTACGCGTTGATATGGGATCCTCACTATAGGAAGTTTTGTGGTTTCAATTTGAAAACGTTCCTTTTATGCTTGATTTGAATGTGACAATAGCTGTGCCTTTCTGCATAATCTGATAAAAGACAGAGACAGATTGTTTCTCATTGTCTTCAAACCAGCTTTATAGATTTGTGCTCTTAATAAATACAAAAATAAATAAAATAATTTGACAACTCATTTTAAATAACCAATGTAAAGAGGAGGGGATTTTTTTCAAGGGGAAGATACAAGATTGTGGCAGGTTTCAGAGCAGATATTTTTAACATTGTTTTACGCGTACATCTGTTTATTTGGATATGTTTATATTTACATCTCATATTCCCCAACAGGTGAAAGAGGTATTAGACTAATTAAAATATTGCTGCAGATCTGCTCAGTGCTGCACAATACCATTATAAAGTTCAAGGGGCTATTCCTGAAATGGATTAACAATGACCTGTGTGTGTCTGTGTGTTTGTGTGTGTCTGTGTGTGTGTGTGCTTGCATGTGTACGTAAAGCTAGTGTGTGTGAGTGTGTGTATATTTGTGTGTGTGCCTTTGTGACTACGTGCCTTTGTAATCATTTCCAGGTAGAGCCCCTGGTGACTTGTCATGCTAATATGGCCATTAAGGAGGATTATGTTGACCACATGGCAGCCAAATGTTTTATGTACATTATATAGAAATATAAATAACCCTATAGAAATAAGGAGGATAATAGTATCTCTATGTATTATCACAATGGCGCGAGGATGGGATGTTTCCACAGAGATGATCATCAGTGGGGGATTCATGGGGCGGCAGGTAGCCTAGTGGTTAGAGCGTTGGGCCAGTAACCGAATGGTTGCTCGATCGAATCCCCGAGTTGACAAGGTAAAGATCTGTTGTTCTGCTCCTGAACAAGGCAGCACTGTTCCTAGGCAGTCATTGTAAATAAGAATTTTCTCTTAACTGACTTGCCTAGTTAAATAATGGAGAATGCACGAGGAGCATTCCAAGAGAATGTTGAAACCACCTGAATATATAAAGTAAATGATTTTGAGTGTTTGATGATGAAGAGAGAAGGTTCAGAAGTGGCTTTTCACACTTGACAAAGGAATGTTGCTTGAGGGCCAGTTTGAGTTAATTTCTCTATTTTTTTGTCATCTACTTCAAATGGTTTTCACCACCATCTCATCTGTCATGACCTGGGCCTGGGGATGGGTTTATGACAGTCATAAATACCGCTTCCCCCCCTTTCCCTCTCTCTACCCTACTGATGTTACATTTGCAAACACCTTGGTTAACATAGAGATTCTGGGAACGTCAGTAGATGGGGGGAAATGAACTATATTCTGGTAATCCGACCAATTGAACATATGCGGTGGTACTTAATGAATATGATGTCAGTTCGGTTGTCATCTGAGACATTCTCATCAATGATAAGATGACATAAACTCTACAGTGGAAAGTCAACACATCAGTGTTATCGGATTCACATGGAATTTAAATGTCTGAATATGAAATTATTTGTGATGGGATGAAATGTGATTTTAGCTTCTAAAATGTGAGATTTGGGTTTTCATAAGGTTAGGGCTTTGCTCAATCAGTGGCCCGCCCCTGTGAAGGGACAGAGGTTATAAAACTTTTCAAACACACCCTCCTCTCCCTTCCTATATAAAGCTTTGACGACAATATAACCTCCTGTTCCGAGGATGTGAGGACGACGGTCCGATGTCAGAATGGTTCAGATAATAACTACAGAACGAAGCCATCCTCAGCGTGAGCTTTGGTTGCGAATGGTATGAACTTTGAACTCTTATTCACTACAGAAGTGATACCTCCTAGCCGTTGAGTTAGCAACAGCAGCTGCAAACGCAGGTTAGGAAGGAACAGACAGAGTATCCCATCTACCACACAACAACGTTACTACAACGTATTCAATTTACCACCAGAGACATTCTTCAAAGGACAAAGGACTCGGTTGGGCAACACGGCCTTCCATCTACCACCAACCTACCGAAGCGCAGCTCAGAGTAAATATTTATTGCATTTTCCTTTTCCAAATGTGCGGTAATTTAGAATGCATAAGATTCTGTATTTACGATAGCACAGCTTCGCCCTTTGTTCCTTAGTCTTCCCGCTCTTTCACTCAAACCCAGCCCTTTTCTTTTGTGTAACCAGCTGTCACATCTGTTCCGCCCGCTAGGGACGTTTTCCTTTATGACGTAATTTGTAATCAAGTTATGATTTAATTATGTGTATGTGTAATTCTGTGTGATTAGTTAGGTATTTAGTAAATAAATAATTAAACCCAATTTTGCATAGCTGATTCAACTTGTTAGCCAGGGTTCGTGCAGATAACCAAGAATTTACAACTTTCAGATGAGACTGAATTAAGTTGCCGATTAATATTGACTGCTATTGATTTAAATATTACTAGGTTTTTAAGAGTTTATTCGGAAGATAACAGCTCTATAAATATTATTTTGTGGTGCCCCGACTCTCTAGTTAATTACATTTACATGATTAGCTCAATCAGGTAATATTAATTATGGAGAAAATATTTTATAGAATAGCATGTCATATTACTTAATCCGGCATAGCCAAAGACATGACACATCATATCAAAAGAGTGAAATGAATACTGACCAAGGCAGCATAGGGCCATTTCTCCAACCTCCCAGCACTAAGCAACAGAGCCACAATCAGTCCAAACACAATCAGTCCAAAAAGTTAGCTTCATAAAGCAAACATAAACTTAATCATGTCAAGGATGCTTATGATTGATGAAGCCTTTACAGAGTATTGGTCCAATCTGGTGTGATTAGTGATTAATCATGTCATGAGATATGTATCTTCCTGTTCCAAAGGGGGTGATCTCATGGCATTGATAATTTCAATGTAAGCTGTCTGAATGCAGGGTGAGGAACAGACTGAAGACATTATTGGTTCAATAAGATGACAGTTCTGTGTTTCCTACGTGTACCAGTAACTGCAGACAAGGTTAGAGTTAGGGTTGAGCTGGGATGTGGACATCAATCTAGGGTTAGGGTTAGGGTTAGGTTCCAACAGAGGAGGCTGGTGAGAGGAGCTATAGGATAACAGTCTCATTGTAATGGCTGAAATTGAAAAAATTGAAACTAGTTAAACGTGGTTTCCATATGTTTGATGTGTTTGATACCGATGCATTTATTCCATTCCAGCCATTATAGTGAGCCTGTCCTCCTACAGCTCCTCCCACCAGCCTCCTCTGTGTTCCAGGTAGAAATTGGCAGTACAGATCTAGGTTCAGCCTCTAGTAGTAACTTCCTCCTACTCCGGCTACCTGACCAGGACAAGATATTTCAGGGCAACCAACTCATAACTCAATTACTTTCCAGATAATCCGTCCCTGTTTTATCTGTGAGTTTATTACCTGAGTGGTCAATCCCAATCTCAATCCCGCTAGATAATCCCTGCTGTCTGGATTAACCTGGATGCTCATTGACATGGTAAATATGGAATACATCAGAGGACCACTCTGTGCTCTCACTTTAATTACAGAAAGAAGGCGATCTGATTGCACTGAGAAGTAGAGTCAGACCAATGACGAAGCAACACAATGATGAGCGTCCTATCAAAAGCACATCATCAAGTATTTATCCTCAGGTGACTCTGGCTGGGACATCACTTCTTTCACCAACATCCTCAGAATCATTACTCCAGGTTTAATTGAATGGATTAGTCTTCAAATGTTCTTGATGCCACCATGCAGCATTACAAACATCTCAATAACTTCCAATCCTTCAAAAGAGCAACAGGTAGACCCTGAGTCATAATGCCACACATGTCACATATAGTACCACACCAGTCATGTGCCCTGGGAGTACGTGAGTACAGTTTCCAGCAGCAGTCGTATGGCTATAATACTTTAATCACCCTGTCATAGAGTGAGTTCTAGCTTTAAGAGCCCAGTAAAACATGATGAACGATGGAGGGCTGATGGAGTGCTGAGCGCTGCATCTCCCATGCAGCTGACATTGACAGTGGGATTGCTTTGATAATGGAATGGGCCGATTAGGGGCATCTGGGGGGATGATTAATTGATGCAAACACATGTCCATTTAATGGCTGTTCCATCAATTATTGAAGTGCAGATTCCACAAACTCCACCCCACCATACCCAACTGCTACCCTCACCTACCCCCACCCTTCATTTTATTATGCTGCGCTTCAATTAACAGCCTTTCTACTCTGTCTGGCTTAGCCTGTCCTCATCTCACCTGGCGCACAACCAACCATGTGCTAATCCTAATACAACACAACTGATTTGGTCAAAGTGGAAATACAGCTATGTGTACTTACATTGATCTATATCACATATTGTAAAATCACAGTGCATAGTATGCAGCAAGGTGTTAGCTACACCGAATAAAAAAAGTGTTCTGTGCTCAGATGGTGACCTGGTAAATAATCTGACAGCATGAGGGAGAAAGGGATTTGATTGCTGTTTCACATTGGTTTCCAGGGGTGTTCTCCGAAGGTTATGGTTTCTCCTCTGATTTCATGAAATTCACATGAGCTCTTTTCCACCCATATTAAGCCAGTCATTTTCTATGGTCCTTTAGAAGCTGTAAATTGGAGTGGAGATTTCTTTGTGGGACGTTAAACTTTCAGTGCGTTGAAAACCCTGATTTGCCTGTGTTTTATAGATAGTGAGTGCCAAAATTGTCACGTTCTGACCTTTATTTCCTTTGTTTTGTCTTTATTTAGTATGGTTAGGGCGTGAGTTGGGGTGGGCAGTCTGTTTTTCTATGTTGGTTTTTGTGTTCAGACTAGTATGGTTCTCAATCAGAGACAGGTGTCGTTACTGTTGTCCTTGTTGATGACAAGCATACCCAGAACATAATGCAACCACCACCATGCTTGAAAACATGAAGAGTGGTACTATGTAATGTTTTGTGTTGGATGTGCCCCAAACAATGCTTATATTCAGGACAAAAAGTTAATTTCTTTTTCACCTTTTTTGTAGTATTATTTAAGTGGCTTGTTGCCAGTCATTTTAAATGCAGGCTGTTACACAACAAAATGTAGAAAAAGTAAAGGGATGTGAATACTTTTGTGGTAAATAAGAATAGCATATGTTTCTAAACACTTCTATATTGATGTGGTTGCTACCATGATTACAGATAATCCTGAATCCTGCCTTGTTAAATAAAGGTTAAATAAAAATACAAAAATGAATCGTGAATAATGCTAACCTACCCTGTTACTTTGATGGTAGAGATTAGCATGTCTTGGGGGTATGATATTTGTGGGTCTATCTAACTTTCTCCCTCATCATTATTCACGATTCATTCAGGATGATCTGTAATCATGGTAGCAATCACATCAATGTAGAAGTGTTTAGAAACATATGCTATTCTTATTTACAATAAAAGTGACTCCAAAATGACACAATACATAATTTACCATTCAATTATTTGGGGCACAAAATAATCTGAAACACAATCAAAACAAACATCAAATGCATCCAACAAAGTTGTAGAGTCACAAACTTGATGTAGTCATTGCGTGCTATGAATATGGGACCGAATACTTATCTTTTTACTACTTTAATGCATAAGTGAATTTGTCCCAATATTTTTGGTCCCCTAAAATGGGAGGGGGAGGGGGACTATCTACAAAAAGTGCTGTAACTTCTAAACGATATGGATGAAAATGCGTTCAAATTAAAGTTGACAGTCTTCCCTTTAACCTCCATAGTAATTTTATGATTTCAAAACCACAACATCAAAATGTCACTGTCCCAATCGTTTTGGAGCTCACTGTATTTTCATACTATGAGTTTGGAATAATACTGTGAAATTGTGAAGATGATGATGATGATGCCATTTTAGTGTATGAGAGCTATTTGTTTTGGTGGGATAGAGTTTTGGCCTGCCTGGGGACATCACCAGGGGGGTTCATTTAGTTAATAGACCAATTAGAAAGAGTTCCAAACCTCTCTGCTAATAACCACTAGTTTTCAGTTTTCCCCTCACCACTCAGACATCTCCCAGACAGTCCTAGCTAAATTCTTGCTTGAAAATTGCTCTTGGCTAAGCAATTTTAGTTTCTTTTTGACCATTTTAATTGAAAAGCATCACAGTAAGGTATTTAAAGGTCCGTTTTTATTGCAATATCAAATCATTTCTGGGTAAGAATTAAGTACCTTACTGTGATTGTTTTCAATTAAAATGGTCAAAAAGAAACAAAATAGCTTCCTTACAGTTTCTGTAAACCGTATGCGTTTTCGATACAGTACTGTGGAGCATGTTGCAATCACTGTAGTCTTGGCTGTGTGCAAGGGTTTGTAACGCCTAAAAATGCTGCATGGCACATTAAAGCGTCTTTTGAAAACCATCTCAGTAAAAGGCCAAATGATGACTTCCATATCATTTTACTGCAGTCATCCCTCCTTTTATCGGTATGTTTACTCTCAGGGAATGCTCTCTCACTCATAAATAATTCATGAAGCAGCTATGATAACAAGTACATGAAGAAAAATATATAGTGCAGTGCCTTCAGAAAGTATTCAAACCCCTTGACCTTTTTCCACATTTTGTTGCGTTAGAGCCTGAATATAACATGGATTAAATTGAGATGTTTTTGTCACTAGCCTACACACAATACCCAATAATGTCAAAGTGGAATTATGTTTTTTTAAATGTATGCAAATTAATTTAAAATGAAAAGCTGATACGTCTTGAGTCAATCAGTATTCAACCACTTTGTTGTGGCCTAAATAACTTATGTTATTGTTATGTTATATTAAATGTGTTGAATGTGTCACATAATAAGCTGCATGGACTCACTTTGTGTGCAATAATAGTGTTTAACATGAATGTCTACCTCATTTCTGAATGACTTCCTCATCTCTGTACCCCACACATACAATTATCTGTAAGGTCCCTCAGTCGAGCAGTGAATGTCAAACATAGATTCAACCACAAAGACCATAGAGGTTTTCCAATGCCTTGAAAAGAAGTGCACCTATTGCTAGGTGGGTATAAAAAAACAGACATTTATTATCCCTTTGAGCATGGTGAAGTTATTAATTACACTTTGGATGGTGTGTCAATACCTCACAATGTCGAAGGGGAATTATGTTTTTAGACCACTACAAATCAAAAGCTGAAATGTCTTGAGTCATTTCAGAACCCCTTTGATATGGCAATACACTCAGTCAATACACCCAGTCAATACACCCAGTCACTACACCCAGTCAATACACCCAGTCAATACACCCAGTCACTACACCCAGTCAATACACCCAGTCACTACACCCAGTCAATACACCCAGTCAATACACCCAGTCAATACACCCAGTCACTACACCCAGTCAATACACCCAGTCAATACACCCAGTCACTACACCCAGTCAATACACCCAGTCAATACACCCAGTCAATACACCCAGTCAATACACCCAGTCACTACACCCAGTCAATACACCCAGTCACTAAAAAGATACAGGCGTCCTTCCTAACTCCGTTACCGGTGAGGTAGAAAACTGCTCAGGGGTTTCACCATGAGGCCAATGGTGACTTTAAAACAGTTACAGAATTTAATGGTTGTGATAGGATAAAACTGAGGATGGATCAACAACACTGTAGTTACTCCAAAATACTAACCTAATTGGAGGCCTGTACAGAATAAAAAATATTGCAAAACATGTATTCTGTTTGCAACAAGGCATGAAAGTAATGCTGAAAAAAGTGTGGCAAAGAAATTCACTTTTTGTCCTGAATACAAAGTGTTATGTTTGGGGTAAATCCAATACAACACATTAATTAGTACCACTCTCCATATTTTTAAGTATAGTGGAGGCTACATCGTGTTTCCAGCAGACACTGGGAGATTAATTCTCCTTTCAGCAGGACAATAACAAGGCCACATCTACACGGGAGTTGCTTACCAAGAACACAGTGGATTTTCCTCAGTGTCTGAGCTACAGTGTTGCACAATCCAGGTGGGGAAAGCTCTTAAGAGACTTACCAAGAAAGACTCACAGCTGTAATTACTGCCAACGGGGATTGTAACATCTATTGATTCAGGGGTTGAATACTTCTCTAATCAAGATACTGTATTTCAGTATTTTTATTGTATTTACCAAATGCTAGAATTTTTCTTCCACTTTAACATTACGGAGTATGTTCTGGAGATCGTCAACACAAAATTACAAATCAATCCATTTTAATCCATAATCCATGCAGCAGTCTCTTGTTCCAATCCAGGCTGCATCACATCCTGTCGTGATTGGGAGTCTCATAGGGCGGTGCACAATTGGCCCAGCGTCGTCCGGGTTTTGCCGGGGTATGCCGTCATTGTAAATAAGAATGTGTTCTTAACTGACTTGCCTACTTAAATAAAGGTTCAATTAAAATAATAATAATAATCCCACTTTGTAACACAACAAAATGTAGAAAAAGTCAAGGAGTGTGAACACTTTCTGAAGGTGCGGTATATTGCCTTGTGATCTAGGAGAAGGACCAAAGGATCTATCAGATACAATTATAGGGAAAGGAGAGAATAATTCCCCCTATATGTACTGCTGCTGAGGCCCTTGCTCCTTTGGCTCTCTGGGCTCTCTCTCTCTGATTTGGATTCGCCTGCTGAGGTGCTGCCAGTGAAGTGTGGACAGGTGCATTAACACACACAGACACACCAGGTGGATTGATGGGGGTTGGAAGTGACCCTCTACTCTCACCGGGCACTCAGCAACCAGCAGATCCAGCAGGGTTAAGTCAGAGTGGTTCTCCTATCTGTCTTAATTGCTCAGTGAACCTGGCTCAGCATCAGCTAGGTGAGCTGCCGGTTTGCCTTAGATTGCATGGTCCCCTGAGAGTGCATTATGAGTGCTCCCTCCACCTAATCGGCTGCTTTGTCATCTTTCCTTTCCTCACTGCACAGTTTGTCCACGTAGACTGACAGCTAGCTCAGGCACTGAGCCACGGTCGTCTGTCCTGCTCATCTCTGTCGCTCTGGAGCTCCTCTTCAGAAACACTTCATATCTGGGGAATTGGGATGGGAGGGACTGGGAGGGCATCAGACACTTCTCTGAGGTGTTTGTGGGGACTCACTTCCTTCCGTTTCAGTCTCTCTGAGGAGAGCTGCATTCACCCCGAGCAGACCCCCACCAGCCACTACACTTTAATTTAATCTATAAGGTAATATGTACTTAAGTGGCAGTCTTTCTTCAAAAGTATGTATAGTACAATGTATCTACAATGAATCCACAGTTTTTGTTGGTACATTAGGATCGGAGGCGGAGGTAAAAATCCAAAGTACAAAGAAATACTTTGCTTTATGTTTTTGTTCCATGATTTTGTGTGTTTTTTGTTTAATGTCTGCTCAGCCCACATGCCCACACACTCTATATATGCAATGTATACAATAACTACAGTACCAGTCAAAAGTTTGGACACACCTACTCATTCAAGTGTTTTTCTTTATTTTTACTATTTTCTACATTGTAAAATAATAGTTAAGACATAAAAACTATGAAATAACACATATGGAATCATGTAGTAACCATAAATGTGTTAAACAAGTCAACATATTTTATAATTGATTCTTCAACGTAGCCACCCTTTGCCTTAATAACAGCTTTGCACACTCTCTCAACCAGCTTCATGAGCTAGTCACCTGGAATGCATTTCAATTAACAGGTGTGCCTGTTAAAAGTTCATTTGTGGAATTTCTTTCCTTCTTAATGCGTTTGAGCCAATCAGTTGTGATGTTACAAGGTAGAAGTGGTAGAAGATAGCCCTATTTTGGAAAAGACCAAGTCCATATTATGGCAAGAACAGCTCAAATAAGCAAAGATAATTGACAGTCCATCATCAGGTTAAGACATGAAGGTCAACGTGGAACATTTAAAGAACTTTGAAAGTTTCTTCAAGTGCAGTCGCAAAAACCATCAAGCGCTATGATGAAACTGACTCTCATGAGGACCGCCACAGGAAAGGAAGACCCAGAGTTAACTCTAAGCTCATTAGAGTTACAAGCTTTAGAAATCGGCAATTAACTGAACCTTAGATTGCAGCTCAAATAAATGCTTCACAGAGTTAAAGGAACAGACAAATCTCAACATCAACTGTTCAGAGGAGACTGCATGAATCAGGCCTTCATGGTCGAATTGCTGCAAAGAAACCACTACTAAAGGACACCAATAAGAAGAAGAGACTTTCGTGGGCCAAGAAACTCAAGCAATGGACATTAGACTGGTGGAAATCTGTCCTTTGGTCTGATGAGTCCAAATTTGAGATATTTGGTTCCAACCGCCGTGTCTTTGTGAGACGTGGAGTAGGTGAACAGATGATCTCCCCATGTGTGGGTCCCACCATGAAGCATGGATGAGGAGGTGTGATGGTGTGGGAGTGCTATGCTGGTGACAGGGTCAATGATTTATTTAGAATTCAAGGAACACTTAGCCAGCATGGCTATCACAGCATTCTGCAACGCCTCACCATCCCATCTGGTTTGGGCTTATTTGGTCTATCATTGGTTTTTCAACAAGACAATGACCCAAGACACACCTCCAGGTGTAAGGGCTATTTTCCCAAGAAGGATAGTGATGGAGTGCTGCATCAGGTGACCTAGCCTCCACAATCACCTGACCTCAACCCTATTGAGATAGTTTGGGATGAGTTGAACTGCAGAGTGAAGGACAAGCAGCCAACAAGTACTCAGCTTATTTGGAAACTCTTTCAAGACTGTTGGAAAAGCATTTCAGGTGACTACCCCATGAAGCTGGTTGAGACAATGCCTAGAGTGTGCAAGGCTGTCGTCAAGGAAAAGGGTCGCTACTTTAAAGAATCTAAAATATATTTTGATTGTTTGACACATTTTTGGTTACCACATAATTGTGTTATTTCATAGTTTTGATGTTTTCACTATTATTCTACAATGTAGAACATAGTAAACATGAAGAAAAACCCTTGAATGAGTAGGCTTGTCCAATCCTTTGACTGGTACTGTATGTATTTATACCATGATGCTCCCATTCTATGGAATTCCCACCACCCTCATATGCCATGTCTGTTCAAATGTTTTACTTGGTTCTTCAGTGATAGACGGAACAGAAGG
The DNA here is from genome assembly GCF_034236695.1 of Oncorhynchus nerka. Taxonomy (NCBI): domain Eukaryota; kingdom Metazoa; phylum Chordata; class Actinopteri; order Salmoniformes; family Salmonidae; genus Oncorhynchus; species Oncorhynchus nerka. The sequence continues at coordinate 67,586,651 of NC_088415.1, forward strand.
TTAAATTTTATTCTATACAGGTAACGATCAACATAATCCAATTTATCACATGGAATGTGCATGGGCTCTATGAAAAAAAAGTATATCGTTCTCAAACACCTAAAGAGATTGTCAGCAGAAGTGTTTTTTTGTTGCAAGAGTTATATTTAAAAAAGGAGAAATGTAACTTGCAAATAGGAGCTGGGTTGGAGAGTCCTATGTTGCCACCTACTGTAGTAACACCAGAGGTGTAGGCACCCTGATAAATAACAACACACCATTTTTCTTTATATCCCAGCATATGGAGCAAGAAGGCCATTTTCCGATGTTGAATTCTACCTTTACATGGTGAAAAATACACATTGATTTCATTGTACTGTATATCCCACCAGTGGCAAATCTGTTGTTTTTAGATATAATTCAAGCAATATTAGATCAAATCCAGACAGGAGCTGTTATTTTAGCAGGTGACCTAAATCACACATTCGATAAGATTGGCAGACGAAGTAATAAAAATAGGCACATTTAGGGAGCCTCCAAACATCTGGAGATTACTATCGGATATTACCCAACCACAAAAAACGATTCAGTTTTTTCCCAAAGTAAGAAAAGCTATTTAAGAGTTGACTACATTTTCGTCCTCAAAGAATGCACTCAACAATTTACCTGATTCTAAAATGTATGATATAAAGATATTCTCCAGTATCATGCTTAACCCTTGTGTGGGGTTCATGTTTTTGTTATTCACACAATGTTCACAGGTCTGATGGACCCACAACATGATAGGGTTTTAAAACAATACAGACACAACAATTTATGAAAAAATACTTCATACTTAGATGTTGACGTATCAATTACAAGCAATTTATACAGCATACATGGTTAAAATTGGCTATTTACCTCTGCTGGATTACATTTATCAATAAAAAAAAACTATTAATTTTTGTTGGATAAAATTGAATTTTTGGAAACAAAAATCAATAATAATCAAGGCATGGGAGGAATAAATCATGTTTATCTTAAACAAGTATAAATTAAACAAGGTTTTCATCTCTATTGGTGTGTATTGCTTTGAACTGAACAAGGAAGGACACATTTTACATACAGTATTTTATGGAAATGATAAATGAGGCCCATTGAACACATTAAGGCCGGTCTACACACCACGAGGGACAGAGTTTTACTGTATGTATGTTGCAAATGTATTTCTTGCACTTGATGCATGTGTACGGTGTCTTCCTGTCCTTCTTGGGTCCACACACATCACAGTGCTTCTTCTTGTTGCTACCGGCTGCAATCTAGAATGATAAAAACATTTAGTTCAGGAATTTTACTAACATCCCACTCACTCACATATATAGTTACAACAGGCCAAGGTAGGAGAGTCAGACACACACACATGCAACAACATCACTCAAACTTACTTCCGGTATTGGAGATATTGGATCTGTGGGTCAGGCGGATGGGGCACCCGCATCCTGCTCCTGATGGCTGCAGAAGCTGTGGTCTTTGGGATATGTTGCCTCCTCTGGATTTGAGGTCTTACCAGCTTGTCTAAATTGTGCACCCCTACTTTTGCGGCATTGTAATCGATTATGATTTCTGGTTTTTGATGTTCCTGGCCATACATTGTCCCATCCCTATGCAGTGTACTCATGAATACCACATTTATGCCTTTATTTGGCACGTAGGACACTAGTGACGTGTCACAAACTTAAAGGAATTGATAGGCCTGTTTCGTCTATGCAACGCCTGAGGTGGGAGCTCTGGCTTGGTTTTTGTACTGTTCCTACCATCGTCAGTTTCCTCTTAAGGAGCTACTGTCCCAGCTTGTGCAAAGTAAAAAAGCTATTGCATATATGATGTTGCGGCCACGGAGTCCCTGTGTCATGTCCAGGACATCCCTCCTCCCTTGGTTCTTCACAGGGGCTCCTCCATCTGGCTTCCCCGTATACACTTGCAAGTTCCACTCATATGAAGAAGCAGCACCACCAGCAGCACAGATCTTGATTCCATATTTTGTGGGTTTAGACGGTATGTACTGCCTGATTGGGCAGCGGCCACTAAATGGCATAAGCTGCTCATCAACAGTAACGTTGGGCCCAGGGTTGTCAAACAGGTGAAGGCAGTCCACCCACTTGTCCCACACTGACCTGATTGCAGCTAGCTTGTCTCTCTGCTGCCAAGCTGGTCTGGTGTCTCAGTTATTGAAGCGGATAATCCTGGAAATAATGTGGAAGTTTTTCAGAGACATTGTTGCACTGAAAAGTTCTCTGACAGTTTCTGCATCCCACAGGGATTCTGTGGATTCCCCATTGGATCTGAAATCACCAGCAAGGATAAGAACCCCAAAGTATGCATGTGAATGAGTTTGGTCCATCTCCTTCCATCTCTCTTTTTCAAATTAGTGAAGTCCAGTATGATTTTCTTCTGCCCTGGTTGCATCCTTATCACATTGGCAGCTTTTCCATAAGAAGACTTTTTCATTACCCTTCCTACAGGCTGCTGATGAGCTGGTTGCAGGGGCTGGACTGTCTGCTGGTCAACACCAACTGTGTCAGACTCCGAATTGACAGAGACATGATCCTCATATTTGGAGGAAGACTCTCCAGACAGTGTGCAAACAGCATGAGGAAAGACTGTGTTCTTTTTTCATTCTGTTTTTTCACAGAAAACACCATTTGCAGTGTGCAAAAATGTGCCCTTCACAGAAAATTTGCCAGAACCAGAACACCACACAAGGATTACCAACAGAAAATACACTTAGCGACAGAATTTGGAGGATTAACAGAGAACATCTTCAGGCTCAGAAATGTATTAAATTCATAAACGGAAAAAAAAACTTTTACCAAAACAAATGTGACTCACCACCTGGATTTGGTCTTATGTATCAACATTTGAAATTCTGTTTTTACATTGGGATAAAAGACTCAAAGCTACAAAATGGTATATCATAAACTGCATTTTTGAGGAACAGTGGGAAATTAATTCAACTTTGAAAGTTAAAACCTTTTATGGATAGGGGAGAAGCTAACGTCTCAACTGGCCAATTGCTGGGGGAAATGCAGAGCGCCAGATTCAAATAAAATGCTATAAAATTCAAACTTTCATTTAAATCACACATGTAAGATACTCAATTAAAGCTACACTCGTTGTGAATCCAGCCAACTTGTCAGATTTTTAAAATGCTTTTCGGCGAAAGCATAAGAAGCTATTATCTGATAGCCTGCACCATCTGCACCAGCAGTAAACTAAGAAGCTAGCATAGCAGGCGCTACACAAAATGCTGAAATAAAATATAAAACGTGCATTACCTTTGACGAGCTTCTTTTGTTGGCACTCCAATATGTCCCATAAACATCACAATTGGTCCTTTTGTTCGATTAATTCCGTCTATATATATTGAAAATGTCCATTTATAAAGCGCGTTTGATCCAGAAAAAAAACAGCTTACAAAAACGCAACGTCACTACAAAATATTTCAAAAGTTGCCGATAATCTTTGACAAAATATTTCAAACTACTTTTGTAATACAACGTTAGGTATTTTTAAACGTTAATAATCGATCAAATTGTAGACGGGGCAATCTGTGTTCAATACAGCAAAGAAAATAAACCAGCACTGCTTTTCACGTCTTGCGCAACTCACAAAAGTGTCCCCAGTTCCAAGTTGACCTACTTCTTCATAGCACAAAGGAATAACCTCAACCATTTTCCAAAGACTGGCGACATCCAGTGGAAGCGGTAGGAACTGAGAATAGGTTCCTATTAAATATCCAAATGGCAAAGACAATATAGGGAACAGAGAGGGAGGGGGGATTCTGAACAGTTAGTCCTCTGGGTTTTGCCTGCTACATAAGTTCTGTTATACTCACAGACATGATTCAAACAGTTTTAGAAACTTCAGCGTGTTTTCTATCCAAATATATGAATAATAAGCATATCTTATATTCTTGGCATGAGTAGCAGGAAGTTGAAATTGGGCACGCTACTTATCCAAAAGTGAAAATTCTGCCCCCTAGCTTTAAGAGGTTATTAACTTGTAAACTCACTTTTGAGAAAATGGCCTTTGAATGTTTTTGTATCTAGTGAAGAGTTCTTCTTTGTCTACACCCATTCAGCATCGTTCACACCCTCTTAAGCTTTTGACACAACCATCTCGTTTTGGTCTCGGGGCATTCAGAGCTCACACTTGACACCCTGGCCGATGATTTGTTTACCTCTGGATAACATGAAAACAGCCTAACCAGCTGTGCTGGCAACAATTTCATTACTCTTTTTTGCCGACATTTACTGACAACTGCCATATTCAATGGGTATTGTATACTTTAGTGTAAGACATGTAGCTAGCTAGGCAAACAATGAACCTAGCCAGGTAAACAACGTGTAAGATCACACGTCATGTTAGCTAACGAACCAGCCAGCTTACATTAGCTAGTTAAACAACAATGAACATAGTGCAAAATCATGTCATTACTACCCTGCATGAATCTGCTGGGAGCTAACCAATCAGGCTCAATGTTAGCTAGCTAACGTTAGGCTCTAACTAGCAAAGCAAATGGTTCTGGGATATGAATAACAACGTCATACATGTACCGTTAGCTAGGGAGCCAGCCAGCTAACATTAGCTAGCTAACAGTACTTTTTAGCTTGAAATTAAACCACTTTGTCAAAATTAGAAGTATCTAACCCTTATAGATCATCATGCATGTGAATCCCTGTCACGGATGCCGTGTCACGGTTGACCTTAGTTTGAAGATGTAATCCTGAGACATGTTTTTTCTCCATCTCTTTAGCTATCCTACTCTAATTCCACTGATTTCAAAACTCAATCCTCCAGAAAGTGGAGAGCAACAGGTATGCAGCTCCATTACACAATACATTTTTTAAAAGCCACGTTCGACAGGGTTACCAACACAGACGGATCACCTCAAATAGTCAGAAGCCTTCTATATGGCAGTTCAATCCGAACTCCGCTCTCGGCATGTCCAGCCCACTCATTATCTCAGCCAATCATGGCTAGTGGGAAGGTTGCTGACTTTAACTGTGGCTTAACCAACAAGGCTCAAAATTAACAATTTTATTCATATTTACAGATGGCATACAAGTTTGTTATTAAGGCAAATGAAAGTTCACATGTTCCCAGAAGGCATTTCTGCCCAAAAACACATAATAATAATGTTCAAATGGCTCTCCTGTGAAGTCGTGACTTGAAACATACGCCTAGTTTTCCTAAAACGGGTCACAAATGTAGACATAGAGGACAGAGACAAGACAACCCTCACTATAATTTGGGATGCATTTAAAGTATACATTAGGGGAATGATAATCGCATACTCAGCAAAAGTTGAATCTGATTTAGAAATACAAATTATAGAAAAATAACTCACTATCGTCGAAAAAGCCCGTATAAAAAACTTTACACTCTAAAGAAGATATTAAAATGTCAACCTAAGCAGGAACACAATCTATTACTGTTGAAGAGAGTCAACAACTACAGGTTAAACTCAAATAAAGCATACCACTTAATATCAAATAAACCTGCTAAATATCTCACAACTCACAAAATGAATACATGCTAAACAAGTTATAATTTTAAAAGACAAAGAAATGAAAGTGGTAATTAGAAACAGCATTGCGATTAATGACATTTTCTATGAAAATGAATATACGCCAGAATTAATCAGTTGGACGGATCCTATAGTCGTCTTAGACTATAGACTAACAATTCTGAAGCAATGTTCAGTAGTCAAAAAAATATTCACCAAAAACAGGGATCACCCAAGAAGAAATATTAGATACTGTTAAAACATTTGCACGGAGAAAAGCACCAGGAATGGATGGCTTTCCGATAGAAGTCCATTCAAAATTTTGCGACAAAGTAGCCCCCATATTTACACAAGTCACTCAATTCAGGAAAACCTGGAGAGTCCCCTATAATATATTTCATAAATTGTGACAATAAAATAGCAGAGCTTACAAGCAAAAGCATGGCAAAGTATTCCCAGACTTGACACATATCAAACAGGGTTTATTACAAAAATACATTTGCAAACAAATAAAATAACATGTTTCAGTTTAATACAATACATTACGCAGAAAAACAAGATACACATTTATCAATAATGGCTGTTGATACGGAAAAGGCTTTTGACCATCTTGAATGGCCTTAGCTATTTAAAACTTTAAGATTTTAACTTTCCAGCTGAGATAATACATTTGGTAAGAATATTGTATAAATGTCCTAAAGCAAAAATATTCACAAATAACACATTATCTGATGAAATTGCTTGAGAAAGGGGCACAAGACAGGGATTTCCCCTCCCCCTCCTGTTTGCTCTGAAAATGTAACCGCTTGGAGAAAGAATTACCAGAGTATGTGAACTGAGCGGAGCGTGTACAATGTGACTGGAGCGTGGAGCGAGATTCCCAAAGCCTGGAGTGTCAGCCTTCTCATACTAAATCAATGAGACTTACAAAGATGAGGACCAAGAGCAAGTGAGGGAGTGCGATGATTTAGTGTCCACAACCAAAAATGGTTGCATGGTCCCATGGTGTTTATACCTGCGTAATATTGTTTGTACAGATGAACGTGGTACCTTCAGACGTTTAGAAATTGTTCCCAATGACGAACCAGACTTGTGGAGTTCTTGGCTGATTTCTTTTGATTTTCCCATGATGTCAAGCAAAGAGGCCCTGAGTTTGAAGGTCGGCCTTGAAATACATCCACAGGTACACCTCCAATTGACTCAAATGATGTCAATCAGCCTATCAGAAGCTTCTAAAGCCATGCCATAATTTTGGGGATTTTCCAAGCTGTTTAAAGGCAGTCAACTTAGTGTATGTAAACTTCTGACCCACTGGAATTGTGATACAGTGAATTATAAGTGAAATAATCTGTCTGGTAACAATTGTTGGAAGAATTACTTGTGTCATGCACAAAGTAGATGTCCTAACCAACTTGCCAAAACTATAGATTGATAACAAGAAATTTGTGGAGTGGTTGAAAAATGAGTTTTAATGACTCCAATTTATGTATGTATGTAAACTTCCGACTTCAACTGTACTAATCAGGGGGAATATGAACAAGTGTGCGTAATGAGACAAGACAGTCCGGGGTTGGTGGTAATGATCCAGTTCAGTGACGCCTAGAAGACCGGTGAAGTAGACCTTCAGAGCTGGTGAACAGAATGAGCAGGAGTACCAGGAGATCAAAAACTCTCAGGTTAAAATCATCAACAGCAAGCTTGTGGAGCAAAAAATATATATAAAATACTTAGGGTGCTAAATAAGTGACAAAACACAACAAATATATAAAATACTTTCTTCCATTAGTCAACAATATGATAGCAGATCTAATTAAATGGAATAATCTTCCCATAAATCTTACAGAAGAATAAATGTCATTTTGCCAACGTTTTTGTATTTATTTTCAGTAATACCAATTATGACTGTAAAGCGTTCTTTGAAAAAGTATACTAGGTCATCAAATCAAATCAAATTAAATTGTATTGGTCGCATACACATTCAGTACCGGTCAAAAGTTTTAGAACACCTTCTCATTCAAGGGTTTTCTTTATTTTTACTATTTCCTACATTGTAGAATAATAGTGAAGACATCAACACTATGAAAAAACACATATGGAATCATGTAGTAACCAAAAGAACTGTTAAAAAACTTGAGATCTCTCTACTTGAGATTCTTCAAATAGCCACTATTTTCCTTGATGAAAGCTTTGCACACTCTTGGCATTCTCTCAACCAGCTTCACCTGGAATTATTTTCCAACACTCTTGAAGGAGTTCCCACATAAGCTGAGCACTTGTTGGCTGCTTTTCCTTCACTTTGCGGTCCAACTCATCCCAAACCATCTCAATTTGGTTGAGGTCGAAGGATTTCAGAGGCCAAGTCATCTGATGCAGCACTCCATCACTCTCATTCTAACCCAACACACCTCAGCCTGGAGGTGTGTTGGGTTATTGTCCTGTTGCAAAACAAATAATTGTCCCACTAAGCCCAAACTAGATGGGATGGTGTATTTCTGCAGAATGCTGTGGCAGCCATGCTAGTTAAGTGTGCCATGAATTCTAAATAAATCACAGACAGTGCCACCAACAAAGCACCCCCACCTCAAAACACCTCCTCCTCCATGCTTCATGGTGGGAAATACACATGTGGAGATAATCCGTTCACCCACAAAGACACGGAGCATCCAAAAATAATCTCCAATTTGGACTCCAGACCACAGGACAAATTTACACTGGTCTAATGTCCATTGCTTGTGTTTCTGGGCCAAGCAAGTCTCATCTTCTTATTGGTTTCCTTTAGTAGTGGATTGTTTGCAGCAATTCCACCATGAAGGCCTGATTCACACAGTCTCCTCTGAACAATTGATGTTGAGATGTGTCTGTTACTTGAACTCTGTGAAGCATTTATTTGGGCTGCAATTTCTGAGGCTGGTAACTATAATGAACTCATCCTCTGCAGCAGAGGTAACTCTGGGTCTTCCATTCCTTTGGCGATCCTCATGAGTGCCAGTTTCATCATAGCACTTGATTATTTTTGCGACTGCACTTTAAGAAACTTTCAAAGTTCTTTATATTTTCCATATTAGTAGTATCTAACAATTCACAAAATTACATGCAAATCTAAAAGTAAAATTATAGAATTAAGAAATATATAGATATTAGAATCAGCCATGTTGGAGTGGCATTGACTAAACCACTGTAAAATATAATATATACATATGAAATGAGTAAAGCAGTATGGAAACATAATTAAAGTGGCTAGTGTTCCATTATTAAAGTGATCAGTGATTCCATGTCTATGTACATAGGGCAGCAGCCTCTTAAGTGCAGGGTTGAGCGACCGGGTTTTCCAGTTTCTCTTTTCCCAGCTTTGATGCAACAGTACTGAACTCGCCTTCTGGATGATAGCTGGGTTAACAGGATGATGCAACAGTACTGAACTCGCCTTCTGGATGATAGCTGGGTTAACAGGCCATGGGGCGGTTGGTTGATGTCCTTTATGATCTTTTGGCCTTCCTGTGACATCAGCTGCTGTAGTTATCCTGGAGGGCAGGCAGTGTGCTCCCAGTGATGCGTTGAGCTGACCGCACCACCATCTGGAGAGCCCTGCAGTTGCGGGTGGTGCAGTTTTAACATTATTTTTTTATACCTTTATTTAACTAGGTAAGTCAGTTACTCTGTGTTAATAGTGTAGTGGAGGTGCTGTTACCTACCTTCACCACCTGGGGGCAGCCTGTCGGGAAGTCCAGAACCCAGTTGCACAGGGCGGGATGATGAGCTTGGAGGGTACTATGGTGTTGAAGGCTGAGCTATAATCAATGAACAGCATTCTTACGTAGGTATTCCTCTTTTCCAGATGGGATAGCGCAGTGCGATGGCAATTGCATCGTCTGTGGATCTATTGCGGCGGTATGCAAATTGCAGTTGGTCTAGGGAGTCAGGTAAGGTGGAGGTGATATGACCCTTAACTAGCCTCTCAAATCACTTCTTGATGACAGAAGTGAGTGCTACGAGGTGATAGTCATTTAGTTAAATGACCTTTGCTTTCTTGGATGCAGGAAGAATGTTGGACATCTTAAAGCAATTGGGGACAGCAGACTGGGATAGGGAGAGATTGAACATGTCTGTAAACACTCCAGCCACCTGGTCTGCGCATGCTCACAGGACACGGTTAGGGATTCCTTCTGGGCCGGCAGCCTTGCGAAGGTTAACACGCTTTAATGTCTTACTCATGTCGGCTATGGAGAATGAGAGCCCACAGTCCTTGGGAGCAGGCTGTGTCGGTGGCACAGTGTTATCCTCAAAGCGGGTGGCGAAGGTGTTTAGCTTGTCAGGAAGCAAGACAGTGTCCGCGACGTGGCTGGTTTTCCCTTTGCAATCTGTGATTTTCTGTAGACCCTTACACAGACTCATGACTCAGTACTCAATACTCCCGTCCCTCTCAGATCCAAGATGGCAGCATGTCAAGTCGTTTGTCTGTGACTAGTACAGTATAACCTACTAATAACCTATTTATTTATGGTTGCGTAACTTCGTTGTTGTGTAGTGCAAACTATTTTATTTTTGCTGGTGTAAAGATCACGGGTCCTCAACTTGGCACTTCATTACTTGAAGTTGACCAAAGTAACCCTATCTCTGGCTGGCCTGAGTTCCTCCTTCGTCTGCGGAGTGTCTTGTCCAAGCTGCTCCTTTTTGCTCTTCGCCTGGATGTCAGTGGCAGCTCAACAATCCCCAACATGTTCTCTCTATCGACCTCAACACCCAATCTACTCACACGCGCAAACACTCACATTCAGACTCATACATACACGGTGTCTCTCTCTCCTCTTACCTTTATTTGCCTCTAATGTTTCATTTTTTTTGTCAGAGAAAATTATAATTTTCGTGTTATTGCTTTGTGCACTGACTTTACTGAACTCTGGAGAAAACGAACATTGTCGCTGGGTGAGTACATTTGACAATGTGCTCTCCCGTCCATTGGACAGTTTGTCTGCAGGAACTCGCTCTTTTCAACTCGGTCCATTCGTCCAAGTGCCGATGTATTTGTGGCAAGATGTGAACGTGTGTCACTACCAAAGTCTAATGGTTTTAAATGACTTTTTTATATTGTCTGGGAACTCTCTTGTAGAATTCGCTTGCAATAAGTCTCTTAAAAAAAGAAGCCGTGCAAGGTTATTAAACAGAGGAGCCTAGTTATTCTTCTTTTGTTGATGTCAGGTAACGTGCAACCTAACCCTGGCCCTGATATGCAATGTCTCCAAACCCCCTCTGATTTTAAATCAAGATCTGGTTTTGGTATTTTTCATTTAAATGTACACAGCCTGTTGTCAAAAATTGATGGGGTTAGGATTTGGGCGAAATCAACTGATGCTGATGTAATTGTGTTTTCTGAAACCTGGCTCAGCAAGTTGATTGATTTGATATTGACAAATGTTCCACATAAATATTCTGTGTTTTTTGTAATGATTTAAGTGACCATTGTGCTGTTGTTGCTGTTAGAAATACTAAGGTTCCAAAGACAAACCCACGTTTTATTCGTAAGAGAAATTTGAAGTGATTTAATGAGCAGGCTTTCTTTCATGATTTGTTTTATTTTGACTGGAGCAAGATTGAGTTTATCTCTGATGTGGAAACTGCCTGGAAATTCTTTCATTATGTTTTTTCCCAAATAGTAAACAAACATGCCACATTCTGCAGGTTGAGGGTTAAAGGGAGGGATAATCCATTCTTGTATTATTCACGGAACGTAATCTAGCCTGGGCTAATCATGTTCTGATGCTGATTGGCTTATTTTTAGGCAGTTACGAAACAAGTGTCCTTTTCTTCTCAGGAAGGCCAAGTCTGAATATTTTATGTCTGTTACCACTGATAACCTGAATGACCCTAGAAAGTTTTGGAAGGCTATTAAATCTATGTTTGGTAACAGTAATGTTAATGAATTACCGTCATGTGTTTTGAAGGACTCTGTTGCTACTGTATATATGACAGAACTGAAATGCTGAATTGTTTTAATGAGTACTTTGTATCATCTGGTAGGCTGTTTGATTCAGTGTCCTCTGTCTCTGTACAACCCTGTGTGGATGAACCAGTGACAGCTGGTAAAACTTTTAGCTTTTTGCCTTTCTCAGTGCAGGTGTTACATAAAGCCCTGAAATCCTTAGATCAGAGAGAGCCTGCAGTTCCTGATCTTTTGGATCCCTGCTTTTTAAATCTGACAGCTGATTTCATAGCTGAACCACTTACATACATCTCTGTTCAATCTAACCCTGGAATGTAATGAAATTCCAAAGATCTGAAAATCAGCATTTGTCCTACCACTTTTAAAAGGGGGAGATCCAACTATTTTAAATAATTATAGGCCAATATCAAAGCTGTCACCCCTGGTGAAAATACTTGAAACCCTTGTAAGTGAACAGCTAAGAGTTTTTATTTACTAACTCTATTTTATCAATGAACCAATCGGGCTTCAGGAGGAAGCATAGCACAATTACAGCAGCTATGACAGTTTTAAATGATATCACTGAAGCCATTGACAAAAAACAGCACTGTGTCTCACTTTTTATTGATTTCTCTAAGGCTTTTGATATAGTTGATCATGCTATACTAAGGCAGAGATTGTCGAGTGTAGGTCTTTCGGAGCATGCAGTTGCATGGTTTGCTAACTATCTGTCTGATAGAACTCAGTGCACTTAATTTGATGGGCTTATGTCTGTTAAATTGTCTGTCTTGAATATTGTGCCCCAAGGCTCTGTACTTGGTCCTCTCTTATTCACTATTTACATAAATGATGTAGACAAATGTCCAAAATGCACAACTTCATTTTTATGCTGATGATACTGTTATTTACTGTTGTGCCTCGTCTCTTACAAAAGCTTTCCAGAACATGCAAACTGCTTTTTATACAGTTCAACATACCTGTCACGCCCTGGCCTTAGTATTTTGTGTTTTCTTTATTATTTTGGTCAGGCCAGGGTGTGACATGGGTATTTATAGGGTGTGTTTTGTCTAGGTTTTTTTTGTAGGTTATGGGATTGTGGTTAGTGGAGTTGTCTAGGAAAGTCTATGGTTGCCTAGAGTGGTTCTCAATCAGAGGCAGGTGTTTATCGTTGTCTCTGATTGGGAACCATATTTAGGCAGCCATATTCTTTGAGTATTTTGTGGGTGATTGTTCCTGTCTCTGTGTTTTGCGCGTAACGTTTATTGTTTTTGTAAATTGTTTGCATTTTCATCTTTCATTAAAGATGTTTATGAATAACCACGCTGCATTTTGGTCCTCCTCTCTCTCACCAGAAGAAAACCGTAACAATACCTTGCGTCAATTGAAGCTTATCCTCAATACTGACAACTAAACTGGTGTTTTCTAATGCAAGAAATAGACCTCTGAACCTTTCACCTATTACTACCTGTCAGGGCAACCTCATAAATATCTTAGAATTTTAATTGATGACGGCCTCTCTTAAATTGCTCAGTGTTTGAGATCAATTGACACTCTTTACCATGGCACTTAGAGATGTATTTTAAATTGCAAAACCTTTACCCACCACTGCACTTTGTATACCAGGGTTGGCTGGCCTTCTCTAGTCACTCGTAGGCTCAGTCACTGGTATACTTTTATTTACAAAGCCATTTTGGGTTTACTACCTTTTTCTTTGGGCATTTTTATTGTTCAGAAATGTGGTGGATACTCTCTTCGTTTGCTGGACTTTATCCGGCTAACTGTTCCAAATGTCCGAAATGAATTTGATAAAAGGGGTTTTATGTACTCTGCGCCATCGTCTTGGAACATCTTAAAAAATACTTTTAAACTGGAAGAACTTGTCCCGATTGGTGTTTTTAAATCACTGATGAAGGATTTTGAGGCTGATTCCCTGACCTGTCAATGTTTTTAATTTGGTGTTCTATTTTATTTTGTTATACTCTTGTGAATTCAATGGCTTTTACTAGATTACTCTTTTTTTACTAGATGAGTTTTTATGTTGTCTGTAATTTTTTGTAATGACTTGGTGCTGCCTATCTTGGCCAGGGCGCTCTTGAAAAATAGATTTTAATCTCAATGAGCCCTTCCTGGTTAAATAAAGGTTAAATAAAAAGTGAAATAAATTATATGCGCAAATAAAATGCATAGAAAAAGGAAAGTTTAACATCTTCCTAAGTTTGTGGGTGGTTTTCTATTGAAGATGCACATTCCCATCCCCAGAACCTTTTTACGTATCTATTTTCAAAGGATAAAGCTAAGAACATTAACAACTTCACAGTTATGAACACTATAACAATATGGAAGAAAATGAAATGTATTCTACAAGAACCAATATCACTCCCTAAAAACGCAACCTTATGGAACAATGCTTGGATAGCTTTTCAGATTTACCGAAAATTGGCAAAGAAAGCGTAAATGACTTGGTAAAAGGAAATAAATGTATTTCCATGACAGTATAATGACAGTATAATTTAATTTTGGACTGACCAATGTAGATAGTTTTCAAATACAGTAACAGAAAAGTTTGGACACACCTACTCATTCCAGGGTTTTTCTTTATTTTTACTACATTATAGAATAATAGTGAAAACGTCAAAACTATGAAATAACACTTAGTAACCAAAAAGTGTTAATGAAATCAAACTATATTTTATATTTGAGATTCTTCAAAGTTGCGACCGTTTGCCTTGATGACAGCTTTACACAATCTTGGCATTCTCTCAACCAGCTTCATGAGATAGTCACCTGATATGCATTTCAATTAACAGGTGTGCCTTGTTAAAAGTTCATTTGTGGAATTTCTTTCCTTCTTAATGCATTTGAGCCATTCAGTTGTGTTGTGACAAGGTAGGGATGGTATACAGAAGATAGCCTGTTTGATAAAAGACCAAGTCAATATTATGGCAAGAACAGCTCAAATAAGCAAAGAGAAACGACAGTCCATTTTACTTTAAGACATGAAGGTCAGTCAGTGGGGAAAATTTAAAGAACTTTGAAAGTTTCTTCAAGTGCAGTTGCAAAAACCATCAAGCGCTATGATGAAACTGTATTTCATGAGGACCACCACAGGAAAGGAAGACCTAGAGTTAATTAGAGTTAACTTCACCTCAGATTGCAGCCCAAATAAATGCTTCACAGAGTTAAAGTAACAGACACTTATCAACAACTGTTCAGAGGGGACTGCATGAATCAGGTAATTGTTCTTGAATTGCTGCAAAGAAACCACTACTAAAGAACACCAATAAGAAGAAGAGACTTACTTGGGCCAAGAAACGCGAGCAATGGACATCCAAATTTGAGATTTCTGGATCCACTTTGTGAGACACAGAATAGGTGAACGAATGATCTCCGCATGTGTGGTTCCCACCATGAAGCATGGAGGAGGTGGTGTGAGGGTGCTTTGCTGGTGACATATCGATAATTTATTTATAATTCATGGCACACTTAACCAGCATGGCTACAATAGCATTTTGCAGCGATACGCCATCCCATCTGGTTTGCGCTTAGTGAGACTATTATTTGTTTTTCAAGAGGACAATGACCCAACACACCTCCAGGCTTTGTAAGTGCTATTTGGCCAAGAAGGAGGGTGATGGAGTGATGCATCAGATTACCTGGCCTTCACAATCACCTGGCCTCAACAGAATTGAGATGGTTTGGGATGAGTTGGACCACAGAGTGAAGGAAAAGCAGCCAACAAGAACTCCTTCAAGACTGTTGGAAAATAATTCCACGTGAAGCTGGTTGAAAGAATGCCAAGAGTGTGCAAAGCTGTCATCAAGGCAAAGGGTGGATACTTTGAAGAATCTAAAATATATAATATTGGGCTCCTGAGTGGCACAGCGGTCTAAGGCACTGCATGTCAGTGCTAGAAGTGTCACGTGCGTAACTAACACAATTTTACCTTACAAAACGTACGCTTAATCCAGTATAAACTAGTGTATAGAATTATTCATACAAGAGACAAAATTCACAAATTCTACAGCACAATGACAGAGTCATGTCTTAAGTGTAAAACTAATAATGACTCAATAATCCATGGTTTTTGGGAATAATATTCTGACCAGACCGGACACATCGCATGCACGAGTGTCGCAAAATAAATTTAGAAATCCATGTTATTCAATTATTGCACCCACACTGCTCGCGCACTCCAACGAGCATCTGAGATGTCAAGGGCTAAAATAGAACTCCTTTCTATTTCTGACACAGATCACACTGCAAGTCCTGCCTCTCCCATCTCCTAATTGGTTTATAGAAGCAGGTACCCATGTGCCATCTCCTCATTGGTTATACCCACTTGGGTGATTGAAAGACAAACTGTTTTTCCGGTTGTCGTGGTAATACTATGAAAGTGTAGATGCGATCACCATATAAATTCAAAGAAGAAAAAGCCTGGAAGGAGGAGAGATGCCTAGAAACGATTCGGTTGGCCGTTTTATGTGTGGATTAATTGTCGGAGTAGAGGATCTTGTGAATTTCAGGTAAAATAATAACTCAATGTTTATATCCCAAGGCAAATTAGCTAGCAACAGCAAGCTAGTTAAATAGGACAAATTAGCTAGCAAGTGCTAGCTAAATTGCCATACATGTTTTATGCTTTTCGACCTGTCCCCAAATTAATGTAATTGGTTCAGAGTTTGTTTAGATATTTTAACCTGCGTGTCGTGATCGCATTTGGTGTAGGGGGACAAAATACATTTATGCACGATAGCGCACGATGGCAAATGCGCGCAGCCGGTTTGGGTTCCGTGTTAGAATGTAAACTTGTTTTTAAATTGTCTGTCTGCATATTACAATGGCATATAGGGGGTGTAGTGAGATACCCGATGGGTTGAATTATTCTCTTCTGATCACTCATCTTGAAAAAAAACAAATACTAAAAAGGTGGCAAACAATAAATCAGCCATTAATAACACAGTAGAAAAATCGCGTGTTTTATTATTTAAATATTGAAAGTGCATGGGCTATGTGGCGGAAAGTAATGTGGGCGTGTGCTAATGGGTCTGGGGCAGGTGTGATGTAGTTTATGTTTGCATGAAGTTGTCATTTGTATGTGTATGTTTTGCATTGTCTATAAAAGATCAAATAAAATCGTACAAAAAAATAAGAAACACTTCACTTCATGACCATACTATGTTATTTGGTTGTCAATGCATGAACAGAGTGCAGACAGTGTACATACAAACTGTATGCATGTATGAAAAACAAATATTTAGAGACAGATTGTAATATTGTAATACAGGTTGTACACATGCACAAACACTTAGATTTTTACAGTAAACATATGTTATTATTAGAAACTGGAGCGATTTGTGTTGATCCAATACTGCATAATCTCCATGATCGGTCATTTGTTACCATGGTTATTAAAAGTACTGTACATTGACTCATCTACCCTACATAATTCCTTGGAAGTGTATCTGAGTGAAAGGCTCCTTCCTGCTCATGGACAGACAAAATGGCCAAACTAAATGTTCAGTACAGATATCTACCCAGAAACACAATGGAACTCAATCTCAGCAAACTGGCTAAATTAATTTGGCTTCAATCACTATTCACTCTTTAAAGTGTATAATACTCCTCCTGTCCTCCACACAAAAATAAAGAAATTACAGTGAATGTGATCAATTTGATTCAAGGAATAATCATTCAGTCCAATGAAATGAAAGACTCATATTGTCAAGGTCTTTACAATGATATTACCTGTGATCACTCATTTTAATAGAGTGAAAAGGTAGTAGTCAGAACTCAATGGCCCCTATTGTCACATTCAGTATTCTGCTTCACATGTGAATAATATCTATGTATCTACAGCTAAAATCTTCGACGCAGTCCCTTTGAATATGAAATTAATTAATCCAGCGTCAAGGAAAACAGGATATCACTAAAAGCTGAATCTGTACTGCAAGACATGACTTGACATGCATCAAAACAAATGTGGCACTCATTGAAAACCCAAGCAGCTCAGGAACTACCTCAATTAACTCAACAATGATGGGAAAGTGGCTGTTGCCTGCCTGCAAGCAGAAACAAAGGTCAACAGAAGTCAACAGTTATAGTAGTGCAATCACGTTTCACTCTTTTAAATGTGTTATACTCCTCACAGGTGGCTGGTGGCACTTTTAATTGGGGAGGACGAGCTCATAGTCATGCTTGGACCAGAATTAATGGGATAGGATTTAACACATCAAGCACATGGTTTCCATGTGTTTAATACCATTCCATTCACTCCATTCCAGCCATTATTATGAGCCGTCCTCCCCTCACCAGCCTCTTGTGATAGTCCTGTCCTCCACACAGGCTAGTCATTCTTTAAAATGTATTATACTCCTGTCCTCCACACAAGGCTAGTCAAAAAGAAATACATTTCATTTCAATTTGACCAATCATTGAATAATCATTCATTCCAATGAAATGAAATGAAAGACACTCATATCGTCAAGGTCTTTACAATGATATTACCCGTGATCACTCAGTTTCGAGTGAAATGATGAGGTCAGAACTCATTGGACCCTATTGTCAAATCAAATCAAATTGTAAAAACATGAACAATTGGTTACGGGATCGTAAAACGGCAGCCATCTCTTTTGGCGCTATTCTCATATAATGCACGTCATATAAAGTAATCTGCTTCAAATGTGAGTATTGTCTATGTATTTACAGCTAAAATCTTCAAAGCAGTTCCATTGAATATGAAATTAATTAATTTGTTGTCAAGGTAAAATATGATTTAGGGAAATATCACTAAAAGCTGATTTTGTAATGTAAGCCATGACTTCACATGTATCAATACAAATTCGATTTCCACCTTTATTCACCTACTCAAAAAGACAGCCAGACGTTTGTTGAATTCCCAATCTGTTATCAATCATCTAAAAACACAACCACTATCCAATGGAAAAACAATGTCATATATTTTGTATTTGTACAGTGTTATCACTGTGCTTAATTTAATAGCACAACCAATGATCTGGATTGCAGTTGAGATTACATAAAGTACATCGTGCAAATGATCAATGCTGTTCAAGATTCTGCACAGACTATTATAGCAATTGTGAAGATTTCCACAGACCTGTGACCTTTGCATGCCACTGTATGTTGAACATAAATGCTTTCTACGATTACATAGGAAGACATTATACTAACAGTAAGCTCATGTTACTAAGTGGCCATGGATGTGTTACTCATTTTAAGGTGGACTAAATACTGGTACCTTAGTTTGTAAGAGCCTATTTATTGTATTACAAAAGTGATGATTTGTGTTAAATTATAGAAAAGAACTAAATCATTTAAAAAAAGTGCATTTAAGGTTCAATTTGATTTAGTCCTATTCTTTAACTTAGATTTTTGGTTGAGTTGGAAACATGAATCCAACATAAATTATTAGTGGCACAGATAGAACAGTGGCACAGATAGAACTATGCAAGCAGAAAATATTGTACATCTCCTTCAAATGTTGATATTTGGTTGCGTTGACAACCAAACACAATTCAATATCCAATTTGAAGTTAAAGAATAGGACTAAATCTAATCTAATTCAAATTTAAATCCATTTTCAATAAAGTTTTATTTGATTTAGTCCTTTTTAAAAAAAAACATTTTGGTTGAGAAGGAGATGTGAATCCAACATATTCTTGATTAACTTGAGGATTAAATCTGAAATCAACCAAAGCTTGAAAACAATGGCCTATACGTATTGTCTATTTTTAGTTGAACCCTGGGTTGAATTGAAACAATAGCTCTTGATGACTGCTATATAGAATGCCTGGAGCTGACACTGTCATAGTCCATGTGGGGTCAAACGACATCAGGAGGGCTAGCTTGGAACATTTTGAAAATTGATTTTAAAGAACTGATTTTAGCATTAAAAGACTCCAAAAAATGGCCAATAATTTCAGGTCCAGTACGATCGTTGGGCCGCGGGTGTGAAAGATTAGGCAGACTGCTGGCATTACACATCTGGCTAAAAGACTACTGTAGCTCTGCTGGACTCACTTTCCTTGATCATTTTGACACCTTCTGGAAACAGAAGATAGTCTACAGGAATGATGGAGTCCATCCAAATCATCTTGGCTCCTGGACTCTGTCCATGCTTTGAAACAATGACTGGTAAATGATCCAAGACCAGCTCAGTTAATCCCTACCATTGTGACAATGAGTCATCATAATGCTGCATCAAAATGTACATGATCTTAGGGGCATTGGCAAACATAATGCAGGTCATTTAATTTATGTACCCCTAATTGCACTGAATACATCTGTTTATCCTACAGCTATTGTAAGCAGTAATCAAGAGCCTATAAACCAGAGTTACACTGTTAGCATTGAGGCGGTGTGCAGTAGTAGGAAGAGAGCTTTATGCAGCTCACCCTGCACTATCAGCTCCAATGTAAATAGTATGAATAAGTCTACCTCTGATCAGCTTCCCAGTAAAGCATTAAAAACAATCAAGCAACACAGAAAAGTGATAAAAACAGCCCATATTAACATATGTAGCCTAAGAAACAAGGTCCATGAAGTCAATGACTTGCTTGTAACAGATGACATTCATTTTCTGCTATCTCACAACTCACTTAGATAATACCTTTGATTATACAGTGGTAGCAATACATGGTTATAACATCTACGGAAAAGATAGAAATGCCAAAGGAGGCAATGTTGCGGTCTATATTCAGAACCACATTCCTGTAAAGCTTAGAGACGATCTAATGTTAAATACTGTTGTAATATGGCTACAGGTTCATCTGCCTCACCTAAATTCCCATTCTTGTGGGAAG